>NC_139002.1:22988996-23028218 GCF_964374135.1 Grampus griseus | reverse complement strand
TCAATGCACAGGAAAGAAAATAATAAATATTTAACTTGATGAAATCCCATGGCCTCTGAAAGACATTAATCTTCTATTGTGCTTTTCCTTCATCTTAGTTTGTGGTCAGGGGAGGGAGATTATCAAGTGAAACATTCTTGTTGCCCTGTGATCTCCCGTGGGACCCTTTTGCCCTGAGACCCCACCCAAGGTGGGCTTCCTGCCTGAGTCATCAGCAGTTTCAAACTAATAACAAAAACGATCTGGGGAACCATACGGGAACTTCTATTTCTCCTACAAAGCACAAGAAACATTTTTGGGTCAAAAATGATAAGGCATGTTGGATTCAGTAGAGGAATTTCACAGCATGCAGGCCTATTTTGCCTTTTTGAGAAATGGTAAACTGAGCTATTTGAAATATGTCAGCCAAAACATAGCTTGAGAGACTGTAAAAACTATTCACTTATTTTTAAAATGGCCCTGTTTTCCTTCGGAAAAAGCAGAGGCTGCAAACAAAACTTGCAAAGGAGGAAGGAAAAAGAGAGAAAGAGTTAGGAAAGGCAGAAAGGCAAAGAAACTCTAGATCTTTCAGAAACAAAGTAAAAACGCAACTCAACACAAATAAAAAGTGGATTTATGTAGAACTGGATGCACTGTTTTATCCATGTTCATTCAGTATGCTTTTTCTTTTAATTGATAACTTTAACAACTATTTTGATAGATTAATAATTATAATTTATTTCATTCTATTATAATGTAAGGTCATTTCTCTGGGCTAATTCAAACTGGCAATATGGTCTGAAATCGACTTAGAAAAATTTCACAATGTCCAGATGATCTGAGAGAAAGATTATTTCTTTTATTATTTCTGGCTTCAACTGTTGTAAATCCGTATTCTCAGAATGCCATTGAACAGACTAGGAAGCTTGGTACAATATCTGAATACCAGAACTCCAACCCTCCCCCCTCCCATACCTACCTGATTCTGCCAATGTCAGAAGTGTGCAGAAGCTACCAGGGTCTCTTTAAAGAAGTAATGGTAGCAATGGAAATGGAAGTACTGGAAACAGCACAGAGAGTTGGGAATATTTAAACCTAGTGGGCAAAGGAGAAGGAGGAATAACTAAATGGAAACCACTGTGGGTGAATGGAGTAATTCCAGAGTAATTCTTTCATACAATCTCCATGTCTACTTTTAGAGCATCTCCTTCTCTGCACACTTCCTATGATCACTCTAGACATTTTTATGGTCCCTACTTAGTGTTTCCCAGCACTTTGTGCCCATTTCATCTTGGCATTCATATATTTAGAACACACACAAGTTTGAATCCAGGTTCCACCACTTAGTAGTTATTTGATCTTGAGCAAACTACCTAACCTATCTAAAATGTCATTGCTTCATCTGTAAAATATGAAGGGCATCTATGTCACAGGTTGTTTTGAGAATACAGGTACATAATGCATGAAAAGTGATTAACAATGTGTCTGAAACACATGTCCCCTGTAAATGTTATGCTACTATTTTCTTTTTAGCACTTTCTTCATTGTGTCTTAGTTGTTGGTTTATGCACATGTCCTACTCTACTTTGAGATCCTCTAAGGCAGAGACCATGTTTTATTCATTTTTACCTACCTGTCTCTAGCATACATAGTTCCTGCCACTTAGTAGTAAATTAATAAATCAACCATCAAATGTTCACTGAGAGCTACATGAATAAATAAATCGGTTTTTCTGGGTTCTGAGCTTCATCTGAGGGGCTAATCCAGATCTGTGATCAAAGGTCTCATAATGTGCTCATTTATTCGTTTATTTATTCAACAGACTTCCTTGTTGTACTTATAACTAGGCATTGGGGCAAGGGTCTGGCCAGTCAGGTAAAGGTGGTGTCTGCCCTGCTCTGGCTATTTGATCCTGTAGACAGTTCCCCAGGTTGAGGAATCTTTACCCATCCTGACTTATCCTCAGTTCTGCAATACCACTGGATACTTAGGTCAATATCCTACTCGACATTTGGAAGATCCAGGCTCTTGCAATTTGATATTTTTCCACATTTTTTTCAAAACTGTTATCTCTGCCAGGGGCTTCAAGGCTGAGTACTAAATCATATCTTCCCTTCTAAATTTTTATAGTAAGGGGGTGCATGTGGCTTGCCCAGCTAATCACCATGAAAAGGTTAGAACGAATTGTGACGATAGCACGGGAGAACAATTAGCAATAAACATATTATCCTGTCTCACATGTATATTTTGAGAATGAAATGATCTCATTCTCTCCTTACCTAGCATCCTCTTCCAAACATACACACACACACACAGACACACACACACACACACACACACACGCACACACCCCTTAGATGCTACTAAAAAGATTTCTAAGCGTACTTTGACCTTGTCAAGAAGGAAAAGGAAATGAACTAATATTTATTAAATGCCTGCTCCATATGCCAGGCTCTTTGTTAGTTGCTTTCATATAAGTTATCTCTTTTATTTTTGCCAAGGAAGAAAGAGAACTTGTTGGTACCTTGTCCCTAAGTGCACAGTTGTTAGTCTTCCCTACTCAACCTCTGCCACATTTCCCATAGAATTTCTGGGAAATTCTAACATTTCCCAGAAAATCCCTGTGAAAAAGATCTTCATAACTCGTCCTCCATGCTTTCATTTCCACTACTCTTGTTAAGTTTATCACTGAAATTGAGAGCAGACAGAAGTTATTCCAAGAGGGCTCCTTGGTTAAGTGATCTGGAAGAGACTACCACACAATCAACATCACACCAGAGCTGACCCTGAGGCCAATTTGAATTCAGGTTAGATTCTGAACCTACCTCAGAGAAAAACTGTTATGAACATAAACTTTAATTACAAAGTTAATGCAATTATTGATTGCCTTTTAACCCATGTGCTTTTCATTCATTCAAAAATATTTAGGTGCCTAGGCTACTATATGCAAGAATGCAAACATCATCACATGTGAAATACCAACCTTTCTGGAGTTCTTAGACTTTCAGTATTGTCCCTGGGGTGTCTGTTTCATATAAAAATAAACAAAAACTTTAACCTACCAAATAATTGTTTTCATGTAAACAATGCTCCCTGAAATGGCTACACCAAAAAAAATTTTTGCCATTTTTCTCCCACTGAATTAATTTGTTTTCTGATTAAATCTTGGATGAATTGTTAGTGATTTTGATGTAATGTGAAAAAAATCTCCTGACACCATCTCACTCTTTGTCCACTCTAGAAAGACCTAGGAATGGCCAAACCCACATCACACACTAGGGATAAGAAAGCAAGTGTGTCTGTTCCACTCTGTTTTAATCAGCACAAGTTAGAAGGACATTGTCTTTGCTGGAGATTCCATGAGACTTTCCAGAGCCTCTTATTTAGATATCCCCAATTAATTTCCCTAAGAGCTTCATAAGTTAATAAATAAATAAGCACTAACATTAGTGAAAATGAAGGACAGGACTTATGCTTATTAATGCTACTGTTGGCATTTTAATTTGGGGTTTGTAATTACAAACATTTCCTTTTACTTAAAACAAATGTCAGTCAACAGGGTTGTTGCTCTTCTTGGAGAATCTTGTGGATTTGTTAATCATGTTTAATGATTTATATCTTTCTTAATGTTCCAGGGAAAATAATTTAGAAACCCATACCATAATTAAAATACTCTCTTGAGTATTTATGCTAAGCATCTCTTAAAAATGTCTTCCTACTTTTTAACCACTATTATAACTGATGTTCTATTTTCACTATTGTTTTACTATGGAAATCCTAAGGTATAAGTGTTGTTTTGCCAAGTACAAACTGACACTTGCCGTCTACCTCTACAAGGGTTAAATCATGAGCTGCTGCAGCTACTGACCTTCAACACCCCATGAAAAGAGTTCAGGGTGGAGATCAGGAATGCGACATTCTGTGCTCTGGGAAAAACTGGCAGAACAGATCTTCAGCTAGTTAGGTATATTCAGGAGATTTTATGAGCCCAATTCTTGCACCTCATCATATATAGAAAAGCACTAAAATCCTTCATGGTGACATCTGCTCCTCATGACTAGCAGTAATGTTCACAAGACTAGCAGCAACCTTCTGCAAAAACTATGTGCTTCATTGCATGTAATCCCCCTTCACCAAAAAGACCTTAACCCCTAACTCTCTGGAAGAGTTTCTCAGAGCTATGTGAAATGCTGTCTCTAGGGCTATAGTCCTCATTTTGCCCCAAATAAAACTTAACTCAAGGGAGTCAAGATGATGGTGTGGGAAGATGCAGAGTTAGCATCTCCCCACTACTAGAGCAACTGCTGGCTGCTGGTGGGGGACTCTGACGCCCAAGGAGACAGGAGGAACACCAGAGTGAACTCGTAGGACATAGGGGGACTTGGGGGCAGGAGAAGTGGAGGCCAGACAGGATCGGCACTCCTGAGGCCGGGGAGACCAGGTGACGCAGGTGTGAGGGACTCTCTGGGAAGAGCAGGAGAGGAGCAGAGGGAGAAAACCTGGCCCACTCAGGCCGGGGGGCCTGCTGAGCTCCCAAGCCGGTTTCCCCCATCCAAAGCCGCAGCCAGGCCACATGGGTCCTGGGGGTATAGGAGGGAGACCAGGGAGATCAGGAGAGGCAGGCAGGAGGGGCCCTAAGGGAGGAGCAGGAGAAGAGCAGAGGACATTTGCCCTGCCCACTCAAGCCTAGGAAACCTGCTGGGCTTCCAGGTGAGGTCCCCCACCCTCTGAGACTGGGCTGGGGACAAACCTAGGCCCACCCCACCCCCCACAGCCTCCAGGGTCTTTTCCAGCCCTCTGGGTCCTAAGCATTGGCCTCACCCACCACCCAAACCTCACCCTTGCTTAGGCCCCGTCCTCCACAGCCAAGGCCTTCCCCCCCACTTTTTTTTTCTTTTCCCTCCTCCTCTTTTTTACTATTGTGGTACTGATGTACCTTCTGTTTGTTGACTCATCTGTATTTTTATTTTTATATTCTTTTTAACACATCTGTTAGTTTCCTAATCTAATTGTATATACTTTGTTATTGTTTTCTTTTATATTTTATTATTATTTTTTTGCCACTTCATTTGGCTTGCAGGATCTTTGTTCATGAGCCACAGGTTGGGCTGAAGCTCCTGCAGGGGGAGCTCCAAGTCCAAACCACTGGACTAACAGAGAAGCTCAGACCCCAGGGAATATTCTTCAGAGTGAGGCCTCATGGAGTTCCTCATCTCAGCACCAATACACAGCTCTACCCAATAGATTACAAATTCCAGTGTTGGAAGCCTCAGGCCAAACAATAAGTAAGACAGGAACACAATCCTACTCATTAAAAAAAAAAAAAAAAAAAGTGAGACAGCAAAAAAATATGTCACAGATAAAGGAGCAAGGTAAAAACCTACAAGACCAAATAAATGAAAAGGAAATAGGCAATCTACCTGAAAAAGAATTCAGAGTAATGATAGTAAAGATGATCCAGAATCTTGGAAATACAACAGAGGCACAGATTGAGAAAATACAAAAAGATCTAGAAGAACTAAAGAACAAACAAACAAAGATGAACAACAAAATAACTGAAATGAAAAATACACTAGAAGGAAGCAATAACAGAATAACTGAGGCAGAAGAACAAATAAGTGAGCTGGAAGACAAAATGGTGGAAATAACTGCCAAGGAGCAGAATAAAGAAAAAAGAATGAAAAGAATTGAAGACAATCTATCAGAGACCTCTAGGACAACACTAAATGTACCAACATTTGAATTATAGGGGTCATAGAAAAAGAAGAGAAAAAGAAAGCATCTGAGAAAATATTTGAAGAGATCATAGTCAGAAACTACCCTAACATGGGAAAGGAAATAGTCACTCAAGTCCAGGAGCCATAGAGTGTCCCATAAAGGATAAACCCTAGGAAAAACAAACCAAGACACATATTAATCAAGCTAACAAAAATTAAATTCAAAGATAAAATATTAAAAGCACCAAGGGAAAAACAAAATATAACATACAAAGGAACCCCTATAGGTTATAAGCTGATTTTTCAGTGGAAACTCTGCAGGTCAGAAGGGAGTGGCAGGGTATACTTAAAGTGATGAAAGAGAAAAACTTACAAACAAGATTACTCTACCCAGCAAGAATCTCATTCAGATTTGATGGAGAAGTCAAAAGCTTTTCAGACAAGCAAAAGCTAAAAGAATTCAGCACCACCAAACCAGCTTTACAACAAATGCTAAAGAAACGTCTGTAAGCAGGAAACACAAGAGAAGAAAAAGACCCACAGAAACAAACCCAAAACAATTAAGAAAATGGTAATAGGAACATACATATTGATAATAACGTTGACTGTAAATGGATTAAATGTCCCAACCAAAAGACAGAGATTGGCTGAATGGATACAAAACAAGACCCATATATTTTCTGTCTACAAGAGACCCACTTCAGACCTAGGAACACGTACAGACTGAAAGTGAATGGTTAGAAAAAGATATTCCATGCAGATGGAAATCAAAAGAAAGCTGGAGTAGCAATACTCACATTAGATAAAATAGACTTTAAAATAAAGACTGTTACAAGAGATAAGAAGGGAACTACATAATGATCAAAGGATCGATCCAAGAAGAAGATATAAGAATTATAAATGTTTATGCACCCAACATAGAAGCACCTTAATACATAAGGCAAATGCTAAGATCCATGAAAGGAGAAATCAACAGTAACACAGTAATAGTAGGGGATTTTAACACACCACTTATACCAATGGACAGATCACCCAAACAGAAAATAAATAAGGAAACACAAGCTTTAAATGATACAATAGATCAAATAGACTAAATTGATATTTACATGACATTCCACCCAGAATGTCATGTAAATATCAATGTCACTTTCTTCTTAAGTGCTCACAGAATATTCTCCAGGATAGATCATATCTTGGGTCAAAAAACAAGGCCTCAGAAAATTTAAGAAAATTGAAATCGTATCAAGCATCTTTTCTGACCACAATGTTATGAGACTGGAAATCAGTTACAGGAAAAAAAAAAAAAAACCTGTACAACATACAAATACATGGAGGCTAAACAGTGCACTACTAAATAACCAAGAAATCACTGAAGAAATCAATGAAAAAGTTTAAAAAATACATAGAAACAAATGACAACGAAAACAGGACAACCCAAAACATATGGGACACAGCAAAAGCAGTTCTAAGAGGGATGTTTATAGCAATTCAATCTCACCTCAAGAAACAAGAAAAATCTCAAATAAACAATCTAATCCTACACTTAAAACAACTACAGAAAGAAGAACTAAGAAACATAAAATCAGTAAAAGGAAAGAAATCATAAAGATCAGAGCAGAAATAAATAGAAACAAAGAAAACAATAACAAATCTCAATAAAACTAAAAGCTGGTTCTCTGAGAAGATAAACAAAATTGATAAACCCTTAGACTCATCAAGAAAAAAAGGGAGAGGACACAAATCAATAAAATTAGGAGAGAAATAGGAGAAATCACAACTGACACTGCAGAAATACAAAGGATTTTTAGAGACTACTACAAATAACTGTATGCCAATAAAGTGGACAACCACAAAGAAATGGACAAATTCTTGGAAAGGTACAATTTCCCAAGACTAAACTAGGAAGAATTAGAAAATATAAACAGACCAATCACAATTAATGAAATTGAAGCCGTAATTAAAAATCTCCCAACAAACAAAAGTCCAGGACCTGATGGCTTCACAGGCAATTCTATCAAACATTTAGATAAAAGCTATCAACATTTAGAGAAGAGCTAAAAACGATCCTTCTCAAACTCTTCCAAAAAATTGCTGAGGGAGAATCACTCCCAAATTCATTCTACAAAGCCACCAGCACCCTGATACCAAAACCAGAAAAAGATATCACACAAAAAAGAAAATTATAGACCAATACCACTGATGAACATAGACGCAAAAATCTTGAGCAAAATACTAGCAAACAGAATCCTACAGCACATTAAAAGGATCATACACCATGATCAAGTAAGGTTTATCCCAGGAATGCAAGGATTCTTCAATATACACAAATCAATCAATGTGATATGCCACATTAACAAATTAAGGAATAAAAACCATATGATCATCTCAATAGATGCAGAAAAAGCTTTTGACAAAATTCAACACCCATTTATGATAAAAACTCTCCAAAATGGGCATGGAGGGAAGCTACCTCAACATAATAAAGGCTATATATGACAAACCTACAGCAAGCATCATACTCAATGGTGAAAAACTGAAAGCATTTCCACTATGATCAGGAATAAGACAAGGATGTCCACTCTCACCACTCTTATTCAACATAGTTTTGGAAGTCCTAGCCACAGCAATCAGATAAGGAAAAGCAATAAAAGGAATACAAATTGGAAAAGAAGAAGTAAAACTGTCACTATTTGCAGATGACATGATAGTATACATAGAAAATCCTAAAGATGCCACCAGAAAGCTACTAGAACTAATCAATGAATTAGGTAAGATTGAGGGATACAAAATTAATGCACAGAAACCTCTGGCATTCCTCTACACCAACAATGAAAAATCAGGAAGGGAAATTCAGGAAACTCTCCCATTTACCATCACAACAAAGAAGAATAAAATACCTAGGAATAAACCTGCCTAAGGAGGCAAAAGACTTGTACTCAGAAAACTATAAAACACTGATGAAAGAAATCAAAGATGACATAAGCAGATGGAGAAATATACCATGTTATTGGATTGGAAGAATAAATATTGTGGAAATGACTATACTACCCAAAATAATCTACAGATTCAATGTAACCCCTATCAAAGTACCAATGACATTCTTCACAGAATTAGAACAAAAAATCTTACAATTTATATGGAAACACAAAAGACCCCAAATACCCAAAGCAATCTTGAGAAAGAAAAACAGAGTTGGAGGAATCAGGCTCCCCAACTTCAAACTATACCACAAATCTACAGTAATCAAGACAGTATGGTACTCGCACAGAAGCAGAAATATAGGTCAATAGTACAGGATAGAATGCCCAGATATAAAGCCATGCACATATGGGCACCTAATTTATGACAAAGGAGGCAAGAACATACAATGCGGAAAAAGCAGCCTCTTCAATAAGTGGTGCTGGGAAAACTGGACAGCTACATGTAAAAGAATGAAATTAGAACACTCCCTGACACCATACACAAAAATAAACTCCAAATGGACTAAAGACTTAAATGTAAGACCAGACACTATAAAACTCTTAGAGGAAAACAGGAAAAACACACTTTGACATAAATCACAGCAAGATTTTTTGGACCCACCTCCTAGAGTAACAGAAATAAAAACAAAAATAAACAAATGGGACTTAAATAAACTCAAAAGCTTTTTCACAGCAAAGGAAACCATAAACAAGACAAAAAGACAACCCTCAGAATGGGAGAAAATATTTGCAAATGAAACAACAAAGAATTAATCTCCAAAATATACAAACAGCTCATGGAACTCAATATCAAAAAAACAAACAACCCAATGCAAAAATGGGCAGAAGATCTAGATAGACATTTCACCCAGGGGGACATATGGATGGCTAGGAGGCACATGAAAAGATGATCAACATCACTAATTATTAGAGAAATGCAAATCAAAACTACAATGAGGTATCACCTCATGCCTGTCAGAATGGCCATTATCAAGAAATCTTGAAACAATAAATGCTGGAAAGGGTGTGGTGAAAAGGGCACCCTCTTGCACTGTTGGTGGGAATGTAAACTGATACAACCACTATGGAAAACAGTATGGAGTTTCCTTAAAAAACTAAAAATAGAACTATCATATGACCCAGCAATCCCACTACTGGGCATATACCTGAGAAAACCATAATTCAAAAATAGACATGTACCACAATGTTCATTGCAGCATTATTTACAATAACCAGGACATGGAACCAACCTAAATGTCCATTGACAGATGAATGGATAAAGAAAATGTGGCATATATATACAACTTACATGCTAGACTGGAATCCAGAAGTCCTAAGTTTTTTCTTTTATTTTCTTTAGTAAAATTTAAAAGGCTCATTCCCAAATAAGTCATCATATTTTTTAAATGACATTCCAACAAGCCCCTTACTCTAAAACTTCTCCAGTTTTTTTTTTTTGGCTGCACTGGGTCTTTGTTGCTACACGTGGGCTTTCTCTAGTTGTGGCAAGTGGGGGCTACTCTTCGTTGTAGTGCTCAGGCTTCTCATTGCCGTGCTTCTCATTGTCGAGCATAGGCTCTAGGCATGCTGGCTTCAGTAGTTGCAGCACACAGGCTCAGTGGTTGTGGGATGGAGGCTCAGTAGTTGCAGCACATGGGCCCTAGAGCACACAGGCTTCAGTAGTTGTGGCACGCAGGCTCTAAAGTGCAGGCTAAGTATTTGTGGTGCATGAGCTTAGTTATTCCGTGGCATGCGGGATCATCCTGGACCAGGGATTGAACTCTTGTCCCCTGCACTGGTAGGCAGATTCTTAACCACTGCACCCACTGCACCCAGGGAAGTCCCAAACTTCTCATGTATTGATACCTACAGTGCACAGGAATAGGACCAGTGACATGAAAGAGTGGAATAGAATTCTCTTGACGAGGTTGTGGTCCTGATTCTAACTCTAATTTAGTGTATAATCCTGAACAAGTCAATGCACACTTCCACATTTTGGCGTCTCGTTCACCTTTAATTCAACAATATAGCAAATATTTACTAAGCATTCACTCTATGTTAAGCACTAGACTAGGCAAACAAGGTAGACATAATCCCTGCCCTTGGAGCTTTAAGTATAGTCAAGAAGGTAAACAATAACCAAGAAATGGCCTTTCAATAAGGATTCAAGTAGGAGTATAGTATAAGGTGCTTCAGGAGCACATGGCAAGGGGATCTAGCCTATAGTCAGGTTTCCTTGAAGGATTAACCAGGTAATCTGTAAGATTCCCTTTAAAGAAAAGAATGCAATGGGAATTCCCTGGCATTTCAGTGGTTAGGACTCTGTGCTTTCATTGCCGTGGGCCCAGGTTGGATCACTGGTCAGGGAGCCAAGATCCTGTAAGCCACATGGCCAAAAAAAAGAAAAAGAAAGAAAAGTGCCTTAAAGTATACAAGATTTTTCTGACTTTACTCTAGTAGAATGGACCAGATCAACTGATTTTCCACAAGGGTGCCAAGACTTGTGGAACACAGGAAAGAATAGTGTTTTCATCAAACCTCATTGGATGCAGTGGATACAAACAACTGGATAGCCTGCATGCAAGAGAATGAAGTTGAACTCTTTCCTCACACTATACACAAAAATTAACTAAAAGTTGATTATAGACGTGTATATAAGAGCTTAAAATATAAAACATAAGAGTAAATATTCATGACCTTGAGTCAGGAAAGGACTTCTTAAATACTGCACCAAAAGCACAGCAACAAAAATAAATAAATAAATTATTAGACTTTTAAATAAACTGAAATTTTTATGCTGCAAAAATACTTCAAAACAGTGAAATGGCAACCCACAAAATGGAAAAAATATATTTACAAATCACATACCTGGTAAGGGACTTGTATCCAGAATATATAAAGAACTCTTACAAATGAATAATAAAAAGGCAAATAACCTACTTTCTTAAGTGAGCAAAGGATCTGAATGCACATTTTTCTAAAAAGGATACAGAAATGATCAATAATAACATGAAAAGATGCTCAAAATCGTTCACCATTATGGAAATGCAAAACAAAACCATAATGAGATATCACTTCACACACACTAGAAGGACCACAGTAAAAAAGACAGCCAATAACATATGTTGGCTAGGATGTGGAGGAATTAGAACACTCATACAGTGCTGGTGATAATGTAAAATTGTGCAGCTATTTTGGAAAATAATCTGGCAGTTCCTCAAAATGTTAAATGTAGATGTACCATGCCTAAGATAAATGAAAACATATGCCCACATAAAAACTTGTACATGAGTGTTCATAGCAACGTTATTCATAATAGCCCATGGAACAACCCAAATATCCCATTAGCTGCTGAAAGGGTAAATAAATATGGTATATTCACCAATGGAATATTATTTGGCAATAAAAAAAGGGAATGAAATATTGTTACATGCTATGACATGAGTGAACTTTAAAAACATTGAATAAAAGAAGTCAGTTACAAGAGACCACATACTGTATGATCTCATTTATATAAAATGTTCAGAACAGGTAAATCTATGGAGATAGAAAGTAGACTAGTAGTTCCCTGGGACTGGGCAGGGGACAGGAATGGGAAATAACTACTAATGGGTACAGAAGGGGTTTTGTGGAGGTGATGGAAGTATTCTAAAATCGATTATGATGTTGTTTTCACAACTCAGTAAATATACTTAAAAAGCATTGAGTGGTACACTCCAAGTGAGTAGATTGTATAGCATGTGCATAATATCTCTATAAACCTCTTTTCTAAAAGACAGAAATATATTTTACATCACAACACAGCCTCTCTCTCTCTCTCTCGCTCTTTATTTCTCTCTTTCTCTGGCTCATACAAACAATATAAAAATCTTTATAAAGCAACATTTTTCTTTTATATCTCTCTATTATTTTCTATTCTTTTATTCTATCTTACTAAAAAATTATCTTGACCTGTGTTCTGGTTATCTTCTGCTGCATAACAAAACACATCAAAACTTAGGGCTTAAAAATAACATTATCTCAAGCGGTTCTATGGGTTGAATGGGCTCCACTGAGTGGTTCTTACTGGGTGGGGGATTTATACAATTGCAATCAGGCAACCGACTGTAGGCTAAAGCTACAGACTTCTGACATTCAGCTGTGCTGGACTCACTCATATGGCTGACAGTAATGCTGGCTGTTAGCTGGAAGCTCAGCTCTGATTGTCGAGTAAGCAGCTACACTTGTCTTCTTCATGCAGTATGGCTTCTCATAGGTCAGCACCTGGGTTCTTAAAGAGAGTACCCCAAGAATGAGCATTCCAAGAGACCTGAGTGGAAACTGCAAAGTTGCTTATGACCTAGCCTCCCAAGTCCCAGAATGGCTCTTCTGATGCCTTCTATTAGTCAACCCAGATCCAAAAGGAGGAGATGCAGACTCTTTTTCTTAGTGATAGCAGAGTCAGAGAATTTGTGACCATATTTAATCAATCACAATCCATTAGATTGATTTTACCACTCTCTAATGGTTCACAACCTGTAGTTTGAAAAAATATTGCTCTAATCTAATGAGGTAATGTCCCTTCCAGTACTAACATTTCTTGAACCTACGAATTCATTAGATCTCATGTCAGGTTATAGAGGCTACTGATTTCTTCCACTTGAAAATAGGCATGGGGGAAAGCAAGAGTACAAAGCAAAAGGTATGGCAAGGTCTGATGTCTCTGGTCAGGTTTTTGTCTAGAAGGACCTCACAGGGTCTATTCTTCAGCCTCCCATTGCTCCTATTTGAGTCCAGGTAAATTTAGTATAAATATCAATAATTTACTAACAGACCACACCCACTGTGATGGGCATGTGTGAAAGTTAGCAGTGACCAACCTTGGCAGTACTGCAGGTGTAGTAGAATTGAGTTTACAGACCAATGAAGCTATGAGATTAGGAGATTTACAGAGAGAGGCCCACATTTTTTAATATTGTCCCTGGACTTAGATGGCTGTGGAAATGACATTCTTAGTAAAATGTGCTTATTGAAAAGAAGCATTTCTTACACTCCCTGTGCCATAGTATCAATGTGTATATTATCTAATTATTCAGAGTAGTCTTTTTCTACTAAAATCTGAGTACTTTCTATGAACAGATGTTTCCTATTCCCTTGGCTTATCAATGCAAGACTAAATAGAAGGCAGCAGGGTCATTAGGGAAAATAAAGGGGTAGGCAGGAGCAGTGCGAATTTATGAACCAACTGGAATTTTGCCGAGCCAAAATCTCTGGGGAAAGAAAGGAGAAAAATGTTCTCTGTCTGTGATTTTATTCTACTGGGTGTTATAAGATGTTCCTAAATGGACAGTCAGACTCCTAAATGACCATGTAATTCCCCATGTCTGCATGGCACGAAGAAGAAGAGTATAAATATTCAAAAGCTGTTCTATTTCATGGTTGCATGGATACCAAGCAGATGGGTGGATGAACATGAAGCTGTTCTTTACAAGCAGAGAGAACCTCTGTCAATCCAGGCTGCATCCATCTGCCTATACAATTACAACCCTGCTTTATCCAAGAGAGACAGAGTGGAAGAGAGAGAGAGATTGAGAGAATGTATTATTAAGAGAGAAAGCTGTTTGGGCTTTAGAATCTAATTAATATTAAAATAATAAAATAGCTCTCAATTATATAAAAGTTGGGATATAAACTCCTGTGGATGCACCTTGGAGACTGAAGATCTTTGCATAAGGTATTTAAGTGGCCTGTTTAATAATCCCAACACTACTTACTAGCAAGCTATTTAAGCTCTCAAAGACTCCATTTTCTTATCTATAACACGAGGGATGACATTGCTAGGACCACTTAGGGTTTTTGTGAGGGTTAACTGAAACAATGTTTGCAAAGCTTTTTGCACCAAATCTGGCACATAATAAATGTTCAATAATTATAAAAATAATATGAGTAATTTTATTATGATTGTTGTCTTCACAACTACCTGCTCTTCCTGGGAAAGAACTTCCATCCCTTTTTACTCCTTCTTTCCCCTCCAGTTTCTTACAAGCGTTGTGTGCTCTTCATTGCTCTTTGCTTTTTAATCATTAAAAATGCATGTTTATTCCATGAAATCTCATTGTTGCCTGGTAGACTCAAAAAGAAAACTCAGATGGCAAAGGAGACAGAAGGCTGCCTTCTCACTCTTCTCTCCTCCAATCTATTAGAAGTTGCTGTGGCCTCAAAAGTCCTTTGGGCATTTCCTTTTTCTGAATAGCTTTATTTCAGTAATTTAAATAATTAAGATTTGGTTATATCTAATTATATGGTATTACATGCTTTCAGAATTTAAGATAACTTAGAGTTCAGATGACTCATTCCTCCTCCATCTCCCTCTCATCCATCACCTGCTTCCGGTCCAGCCCCGCAGCTTCCATGCAGAATTCCCTTCTGCAGAACTTCTGACAGATGGTGTCCAGCTTTTGTCTGAATGTCTCTTTGCCTTGTGAGCCAGGCCAGCCTTCTTCAGACAGTTGTAATAGTTACACATTTCTTTTTTAATCTGACCCCAAATCTGACTCCTACCCAATGGTCTTCTTTCTGACATCTGGAGTATGAGAGAATAAATGCTAGCCTTTCAAATATTTGAAAACCTTAATTCTGTCTTCTGTTAATTCACTTCAAGCAATACCATGCTCTGATCCTTCCTTTTACATACTGAAATAATTCTCCAGCATTTTCCTGTCCTATCTCCCTTCTCCCAAATGCCATTTAACTTTCGCTACATGTTATTTAAACATGGCACCTAAGGTTTCAGGCAGCATTCTATTATGGCTCAACCAGAGAACAGCAGTGTGGGGCTACATTTTCCTGAGGAAACACTGTATTTATCTTCACTCAAACACAAAGGACTTTCAGAGTTGAGGCAGCTACTTCATTTGTTTGTATACATTAGTATACAGGCCTCCAGGTTCCCAAATATGACCTGCTTCAGGTCAGGTGAAACTCACTTATCCTGAATTCAAGTATGTCTGTTCGCAGAGATGTCCATCTAAGCTTTCACAGAACAATTAACAATTTTTATGTAACTAAGTCTTCATCATTTCTTGCTTGGAGGCTTACAACATCCTCCTAATCATTTTCTCTTCTTTCATTTGTTGATTCTCTCCTAACTCATGCTCTACAATTCTGTCAAATTTATCTCTTTTTAAAGTATAAGTCTTATTATGGCATTGTATCAGTTAAATTCTCCTTTTACTCTGCATGGCCTGAACCCATGAATGTTCTATGGATGGACTCCAGGAGAAAGTCTGTGACCATCTTGAAGATATATGTGCAGAATGTTGTGTGGGAAGAAAACCCCATAGCTTTCAACAGGTTAAGTCTAAGAACTTATAAAATAAAATCCAAATAATTTATGGCTGGAACAACTGAGGGGGAGTTGGAACCTGTTTTTAAAAAAAATCAGGGGAAGAGGATCTCAGGAAAAACACTGATTAAAAATCTTTACACTGAATTCTTTCTGACAGTTAGTCCCTAAGTCTGCTAAGCCTGGTCATTTTTATCAGCTTCTCCTCTTATCATGGTCCAGAACCTCACTACCTTTCCAGTATCATCCTCTTCTCCTTCACAATGGACCCTTGTTACACCCACATTGATCTTAAAAACACCTATCCCTTCAAGATTCTACCAGAGGTCACCTCCTCTGTGAGTCAGAGCATTGATTGTAGATAGTTGATGGCGTGTGACCTTGGGACCAAGAAAGACTTCAGTTTCTTGTTCTACCTACCACTTCCTAGCTTTGGAGACACACGAACATTTTTTGGCCTCTTAAATCTTTAATTTCCTCATCTTAAAAATGGAGACTATGTAATACCTCATGAGGTCATCATAAGGATTAAATGACATAACATGTGTACAGTGGATAACTGTCAGGCTTTCTGGTTACCCAGCCTGTTTGGAATATTCTTGCTACATATGGAAAGCATCTAGGCTTATGAGTCCTGTCTACTCAATGCAAAAACCCAGAACTCTCCAGCTTTGTTACAGCTAAGAGGATGGCATATGACCTGGGCTTCACCAACCACAATTACTCACCAACCCAAGGCCCCAATCCCAAAGAGGGAGGCCTTGCATGACAATCATTGTGCTGACTGTGCTAGGTGCAGAGACATGGAATTTCAGGGGCTGGGTAGTAGCCAGTTTGAGTCCTGATGCAGCAGGACCAACCATGGTGATGGGATTGCTCTACTTCTCATTGGAGCCCGTAGCACATCAAGATTTCATATATTGTTCCCAGAAACTGTCTCGAACCTGGTTCTCCAGGCTAACAGCTATACATCTTTCAAATAAAACTCCTTTTCTGAGTAATCAGCCAGAGTTGGCCTCTGTTGCTTGCAACAGTGACTCCTGGCTCATACTCCTGACTCAAAGTAAAGCACTTAGAATGGTGCTTACCCTAAAGTAAGTGGACATAAAACTTCCTCTGTGATGTTGCCCCAAGGCCAGTCATTCTTCCATATTACTGCCACATCTGCAATGGATGTATGTCACTGTGGAACTGTGATTATTTGCACTCATGCTTGTTCTTCCCTGAATTAAGTGTCTCTGAAGGCAGAAACCCTGTATTATTCACTTTACACCCTCAGGGCCCAGCAGAGGTCTCAGAGAGTCATGAGTGTTCAATAAATATTTGTAACTGAGTGAACTGCTCAACCAACTGTGACTCTCCCTAACTGTATTTCACCCAGCCTGCAGTCCATTATTTTTGTAATAAAATACCATGAGAAATTTTGTCAATCATTGAATTGAAATAAGGTGGTAAACCACAGCATTTCCACTAACTTACATATCAAAAAAACAAAATGAAGTGTGTTTGGCAAGACATACTTTAAACACACACACATTTTTTTCTCAACATAAAAAACCATATGCCCATCTTGCTAAAAGCTTGAGAAACTCAGAAAAGCATAAAGATAAAACTAAAGTTAGTCATAATCTTACCATCCAGATATCAAAGCTATTTTCATTTTCATGAAAACATTTGTAATTCATTTATTATTTCTTTTCTTTTTTCCAGATATATTTCACATAGCTGAGATTATAAAATATATTACAACTTTGTATTCTATATTTTAAATTTTTTCTCATGCCTCCAAATATTCTTTGCAAATATCATAATATACTATCGTATAGATAATAGTAACTTGTTTAATGGAGTGAGTTTCAAACTGTGCTCTCAAAGTCATAGGGTTCTTCCAAAGTGCCTCTGAAAAATCCAGTGCAAAGAGCCAAAAAGAGGTGGGGTAGGTAGACACCATCCGCAGAACAGATCTGCTATTATATGTCTTGATTATTGAGGTTCTAAGTAAGATTTTGTTTAATTAAAAAAAACTTCCGTTAGATTTTCTCAAAAGTCTAAAAATCATTAATTTAACATTCCTGTATTACTTGACATTTAGGCTATTTTTAGGGTTTTGAAAACACAAATAATGCTGGAGTCAATTTATTTTACTTAAAGTTTTATCTACATTTTTGAGAATTTCCTTAACATAGAGTCCTAAATTTAAGATTAATGGAGCAAAGTATGGAAATCTTAAGGTTCACAGTATATATTTACAATTTGCTTTTCACACAGTTATATGATTCATGTTCCTGCCAACAATGAACAAACACCAAATTCTTTCTAGCACTATTATAATATTTTTCAATCTTTTGCTTTGAAAAGATTTCAATCATTACTATGAAAAAAACTTTTAATCATTTTAATTAGCATTTATTTGATTGCTAAACAACTTGAATATTTTTTTCTTTTTTTAATTTTTTAAAATATTTTTAATTTGAATATTTTTATAACTTTATTACTCATTTGTATTTCATCTTCTGTGAATGAATTTCTTCTACATGACCTTTCACAACTCATATGTTGAGTCTCAAAGTTTTTCTTATTTATTTATTTGATTTTATGTAGAAAGTCAGAATAACCCTTTGTCTCAAAGTTGTGCCAAATATGTTTCGCATTTACATAGGTGCCTTTAGTAAATAAACTTTATTAAGGTACAATTTTCATACAACAAAATGCACTGACTTTGAGGGCATAATTTGATGAGTTTTGAAAAATATACACAACAGTATAATCAATAAAGATAAAATATTTACATCACCCCAAAAGTTCTCTTTGCTGCAAAATTCCCCTTAATCCCCATATTCAGGAAAAATTTTTACCTGCTTTCTGTCATTACTGACTCTATGGAATTATACAACATGTGTTTTTCTGTGTCTGGCTTCTGATACTCAGCATAATATTTTTGATATTCATCCATGTTGTTGCATGTTTTGATATTGCATCCATGTTGCATGTTGTGTTCATCACTCATGTGTTCATTGCTGAGTAGTATCACATTGTGCAAATATACCAAAATATATCCATTTGCCTGTTTGATGATATTTTTAATTTTAGTCATTCTAATATGTATAGTGGTATCAGATTACAGTTTTAATTCACACTTCCCTGATGACTAATAATGTTGAATTCCTTTTCATGTGCATAATCACCATTTGTATACTTTCTTTTATGAAGTATCTGTCCAAATCTTTTGCCTGTTTTTATTGATTATTTTCCCTTACTAGGATGTAAGTCTTCTTTATGCATTCTGTATACAAGTCCTTTATCAGCTATATTGCAAATATTTTCTTCCCATCTGTGGCTTGCCTTTTTGTTTTCTTAAAGTTGTCTTTCAAATAACAGAAGTTTTTCATTTTTGTAAACACTAATTTTCTATTTTTTCCTTTTATGGTTTATGCATATTGTGTACTCTCTAAGAAATCTACAACTACTCCAAGGTGTGAAGACTTTCTCTTATGTTTTTGGGGGGAAATCCTATAGTTTTAGTTTTCATATTTAACTCTATGATTCATTTTGAGTTAATTTATGGTGAATGGAATAAGATAAGAGTCAGGGTTCATTTTATATGAAGACAAACAATTGTTCCAGCAAGATTTTTTATAAGGTTATATTTTGCTTATGGAATTGTCATGACACTTTTACAGAAAATCAAATAACCATATATGGATGGGTGTATTTCTGAGCTCACTATTCTGTCCATCAACCTATATGTTAATACTTAGACAAAACCACACTGTCTTGATTACTGCAGCTTCAGTTAAGTTGGAAGTCCTCCAACTTTGCTATTCTTTGTTAAAAATTTTTAAATACTCGGGTCCTCTGCATTTCTATATAAATTTGGGAATCAATTTGTCCATTTCTACCAAAAAAAAGTCAACTGCAATTTTTATTGGAATTGAATTTTATGTAAGGATTAATTTGTGGAGAATTTATATTTCAACAATACTGAAGCTTCCAATCCATAAACATGGCATCTCTCTATACTGGCCTCATAAAAATGAACTGTCTCTACCAATTTTTCATCTGAAAGAATTCACATAAGATTGGTATTTTTCATTTCTTAAATATTTGGTAGACTTGACCAGTGAAACCACATTGACTGGACATTTTTTTGTGGGAAGATTTTTAAGTATAAATTCAATTTTTAAGGTAGATATAAAAGCTATTAAGGTTTTTAACTTCTTCTTGAGTCCTTTTCATTAATTTGTGTCTTTCAAGGAGTTGTCCATTTTACCTAAGTTGACGAATTTATTGTCATAAATTTATTCATAATATTGTCTTACTATTATTTTAATATCTATAGAATCCATAATGATATCTCCCCTTTTGTTTCTTATATTGATAATTTGTGACTTTCTCCTTTTTTTTCTTTTGTTTTTTTCGGCCGCACCACGTGGCACACGGGATCCTAGTTCCCCGACCAGGGATCCAACTCGGGCCCCCCACGCAGTGAAAACGTGAAGTCCTAACCACTGGACTACCAGGGAAGTCCCTCCTCTTTTAATTTTGACCAGAAGAACTACAGATTTATCAATTTTATTGATTTTTCTCTATTGCCTATCTTTATTATCTCTGGTAATATTCCTTTTCCTGAAGTCTACTTTGTCTGATATTAATATAGCCACTCATAGTTTCTTTTTATTTGTTTTTTGCATGGTGTATTTTTTTCAATTCTTTTACTTGTATAGTATCCTTATCTTCATATTTAAAATATGCTTCTTGTAGAAAGCATAAATTTGGGTTTTCCTTTTTATACAATCCGACGTTCTCTTTCAATGTCCTTTCATTGGCATGTCTTTATGAAGTCCAGTGTGGATCAAATTTTCTCCAAATAGAGTAGAACAAGGTATATTTATGAAGTCAAGAATATGGCTTGTTCTGGATTAACAATGTTATCCAAAATGATTCATATTTTTATTTTCTTTTTTCACTGAAATATAGTTGATTTATAATATTGTGTTACTTTCAGGTGTACAGCAAAGTGATTTAGTTATTTTTTTCAGATTATTTTCCATTATAGGTTATTACAAGATATTGAATATAGTTCCCTATGCTATATAGTAAGTCATTTGTTGCTTATCTTTTTTATGTATAATAACTTGTATCTGTTATTCCACACTCCTAATTTACCCTTCCCTCACTCTTTTCCCCTTTGGTAACCATAAGTTTATATTCTATGTCTGGACTCTATTTCTATTTTGTAAATAGATTCATTTGTATTATTTTTTAGATTTCACATATAAGTGATACAACATTTGTCTTCCTCTGTCTTACTTCACTTAGTATGATACTCTCTAGATCCATCCATGTTGCTGCAAATGATATTATTTCATTCTTTTTTATGGCTGAGTAATATTCCATTTTGTGTGTGTGTGTGTGTGTGTGTGTGTGTGTGTGTGTGTGTACCACATCTTCTTTATCCATTCATCTGCTGATGGACATTTAGGTTGTTTCCATGTCTTGGCTATTGTAAATAGTGCTGCTATAAATATTGGGGTGCATGTACTTTTTGAATTAGAGTTTTCATCTTTTCCAAATATATACCCAGGAATGGGATTGCTGGATCATATGGTAGCTCTATTTTTAGTTTTTTAAGTAACCTCCATACTGTTTTCCATAGTGGCTTCACCAATTTACATTCCCACCAACAGTGTAGGAGGGTTCCCTTTTCTCCACACCCTCCCCAGCACTTATTATTTGTAAACTTTTTGATGATGGCCTTTCTGACTGGTGTGAGGTGATACTTCCTTCTGGTTTTGATTTGCATTTCTCTAATAATTAGTGATGTTTAAGGATGCATATTTTTAACGGACATATTGCATATAAGTATTTACATAATTGCATTTCAATAAGTTAGGATAGTATCTGCTAAAACATACATCACAAATTGTACATTCCATAAAATTACCAACCAGTTTTTCCCAACCCCACAATTCATAGATTGTATACTACAACAAGTCTTTGTTCAGTAATTACAGTAGCATTATTTTAAAATCAATAATCACACTTATAATTGTCTTTTCTATGAATTCTTCTGGTGTTTAGAAACTTGGGTGAATGATCTTCTACTCCAGCTAACAAACTTTGCCAGTATCATTTATGGAATAAACCATTTTTTCACATTAATTTTCCATGACATCTTATTTATACATTAAAGTTTATTTCTGAGTTCTTTATGACATGCCAATGATATTTGTGTACAATTTTCTTTTGATATCATATTATTTCAATTATTATAGCTTTGCAATATCTTTTGATATCAAAAAAGAGAAAAATTTCTCATTAGTCTTTTTTTTAAACAAAATTGAATTTGGATATTTTTATCTTACTACTCCTCCAGAAGAAGCTTGAATTTGTATTTTTTTCCTGCATAGAAAAAAGTGTTATTGAGATTTTTATTAAAATAGCATTAAAATACTAAATAAGTTGCAAGAATTGATATCTCTTATATGTTGTGTTCCCATCCAGTGACATGGCGTGTTTTTCAAATATTCAAGTCATCTTTCATCTTTTATATCATTTATTCATGTTTTGTGTTTTAATCCTCTAGGTTCCAATTCATTTTTTATAAGCTTACACATATGTAGATTTTGTTTTGTTGCTATTGAAAAGGGCAATGTTTCCATTATAGTTTCCAGCTGTTCCTTTCTGGCATGTAGAAAGGCTACTGGTTTTTATATATTTATTTTATATCATAAATATTTATAAATATTGTTCATTTAAAAACTTCCTTATGAATCTAAGTTTACTCATCCAATATCTATTGATCATCCCTCTGTGCCAGACACTGTAGGTTCTCACTCACATACTAATTCCTACTCATTACTACATTTTTTTCCTGCACATCTGTAAACCATGTGTTTTTAAAAATGAGCTCTAAAATTTTCTACACAGTCAGGCACCAATTTTTTATTATGGCTCCTAAGCTATGTTCTCTCTCTCTCAGTTCTAACCTGCCTTTCTGGGATTATCCCATGACATTTTCTCTCACACATCCTCTGTTCCACCTGCCCAGAGAGGCATTGTAATTCTTTCATAACTTGATTATGCATTTTGCATGCCTGTGATGCTCTTTCCTATTTGATTACTGGGGAATTCCTATTTATTATTTAAAGAGTAATGCAAATGTCACTTCTTATCTTCAGCTATCCCTGACCACATGCTCAGGCAGAATTAATTTCTCATTTGTATTACCATAGCTGTATGTACATATCTCTATTATAATACAGGTCCCATCATGTTACATTTATTTTTTCATGTCTCTGTCTCCTCTAAGAGGCTATGGCTTCCTTCTTCCTTATTTTTATATGCTCAGTAGTCAATATATTTTTACAGAATAAATAAATTGGATAATTAATCAACTATTATTTTTGTGATTTTAAATAAAAATTAGTGATTTTTGTTTCTGGAGCTTACCATTCTTTTCTAATAAGAATTGTGGCATTCTCCCATTTACATTCATTTGAGGCTACTGACATTCTCTATGATTTCTAAAAGATTATCACTCATAGTTCTGAGATCACGTCTAAAGCCTTTTCACTGGTATATAAAGTAGTGTGTCTTGAGCTAGCCCAGAGATAAACCCACACACTTATGGTGACCTAATCTATGACAAAAGAGGCATGACTGTACAATGGAGAAAACATAGTCTCTTCGGTAAGTGGTGCTGAGGAAACTGGACAGCTACATGTAAAAGAATGAAATTAGTACACTCCCTAACACCGTACACAAAAATAAACTCAAAATGGATTAAAGACCTGAATGTAAGGCCGGGCTCTATAAAACTCTTAGAGGAGAATGTAGGCAGAACACTCTTTGACATAAATCTCAGCAAGATTTTTTTTTTGACCCACCTCCTAGAGTAATGAAAATAAAAACAAAAATAAACAAATGGGACCTAATGAAACTTACAAGGTTTTGCACAGCAAAGGAGACCATAAACAAGACAAAAAGATAACCCTCAGAATGGGAGAAAATATTTGCAAATGAAGAAACTGACAAAGGATTAATCTTTAAATTATTTTAGAGTTCTAAGGGTCTACTAATCTCCTGTCCCCATCTTTGACTTGTTTCTTGTTTATGATGTTGAACTTTCCCTTTTTTAATAGGAATACCATCTTACTTGTAAAACAGAAAATAAAGTAAGAGTTCAAATATATTAATTCAAGTATTTATTCAGCCGATATTTATTCAGGTATAGCTCAAAAGAATTACAGTCTGGTTGAGGCAATAGATATAAACACCACAGTAAAGGCAGACTGTGACAACAGCTAAGCCAGAGGTGTGGACGTGGTGCCATAGGAGAACAGAGAGCTTTCCAGCTGTGAAAACTGGAAAGGATTTCTTGGAGGAGACATTAATCTTATGTTTGTAGGATGGGGAAAGATAGGAAGAAGAACACTCCAGGAAAAACATCATAGCCTTTCTGAATTGCAAGTTAAAACTATAAAAGAAATCTGTTAACAAGGATTTTTGTTGATTAATTAGATAGTAGACAAATAACATTTCAGAAAAAAATCGCCTTTATCTACCTGTTTGTCCATCATAAAATTCATCCTTGATACACCCATTTCCTTTATCCTCAGTCTACACTCGATCATCTAGGCCTGTTCATTTAAACTACTGAACATCTCTCAAATCTGCCCATTTTTCACAATGCCCATTGCCACCACCCAAAGCCACTTCTTTCTCCTGAACACTGACACAGCCACCTCCCCAACCTCCCCACAGCCACTCTTGTTGCCTCCAAACCACTTCTGCACTGTAACCAGAGTTGTCTTTTATAACATGCAAACCATGTTGTGCCTTGACTCTGGACACTTCAGTGGCTCCCCATTGCCCTTGACAGAAAGTTTCTATTCCAAGGGTTACAAGGCCCTTCACCATCCAGCCCCTATCTATCGTCAATGGGCCACCCACAGTGGGCCATTGTTTTTTCTTCTTTATATGCCTCTGTTTTGTTTTTGGTTTTGGTAAATTAACGTAATTTTAAAAATATGCGACTTGCTTGGGAGTCAGTGAGTAGTAGTGGGAAGATCCCAAGATTTAGAGTCAAAACTTAGGTTTATGTCAAAATTCTGTCACTTAAAATGTGTGTGTGTGTGACCTTGGATAAGTTATTTAGCCTTTATGACCTCATTTTTTCCTCATCTGTAAAAAAGGGATAAAAACAATCCCTAAATAACCATATAGTTATGAAGATTAAATAAGATAATGTGTGTGAAAAAAACATTTTGTAAACTATAACACATGATGTAAATGTTAGTAATAATATCACCTAATATGGAACATCTACCATTAGGTAAATAAATAAACACTGCTTGGCCATTAAAGAGTCAGCATGAGCTAATACCTGGAAAGAGCTCAAGTTCTCATACAGAAAATAACTTTTTAAATAAATTACATTTAATATACAGTTTAAAAGGGGGTATGGCAGTTCAAGACAATGGAAAAATTGAATCAAACTACTAAAGATTTAAGGAGTGACTAGCAGGCAAGTTTGATCCTTTACTTCTAAAGAACCTGATATTATATTATATTTTCTTTCTTAATATTTTCTATTTTCTGACTTATTTGGAATATAGCACAATGTTACTGATACTTTAGAAATATTTCTAAATATTTTAGTACTATTGTCAGTGTTTTTAGCAGATGGTTATTTTCCTTTAAATGAGCTATTTCTAAATATTTGCTGCATTCCTATGATTTAATAATATTCATGACCAGTTTTTTTCTAAAGGACTATATCCCCAATTTACTAATGAAATCCAGTGATGAAAAATGGGGTTTATTTAATGGAAATTAATTCTATGGCTTAAAAAGAAAACAGAAATGCAGTTACTTCATTAAACAAGAGACAAGTGTACTTGAAAACTTTTTCTCCCATGTGATATGAATACCAAGCAGGTTGAATTGATGAAGCAGCATTTAGCTAACTGTGCTACTTTCCTCTTTTATTTTCTCTCTGCCTTCAGTTCAGGTAACAGTGGGAAGCTGGAACTTGGCTGTTTTCATACACATTCCCCTTGCACTGCAGGCATTTTTCAACCACAGTGAAGGAGTTCCTCTACTGCCACCTAGTGCATTTTATAAACGGATTCATGGTTTAGTCAGATGAGCTGGTTTATACTTAGTTCAAACAAATGATACAGCCACTATGGAGAACAGTATGGAGGTTCCTTTAAAAAACTACAAATAGAACTACCATACAACCCAGCAATCCCACTACTGGGCATATACCCTGAGAAAACCATAATTCAAAAAGAGTCATGGGGCTTCCCTGGTGGCACAGTGGTTGAGAGTCCGCCTGCCGATGCAGGGGACACAGGTTCATGCCCCGGTCCGGGAAGATCCCACATGTCGCGGAGCGGCTGGGCGCGTGAGCCATGGCCACTGAGCCTGCGCATCCGGAGCCTGTGCTCCGCAACGGGAGAGGCCACAGCAGTGAAAGGCCCATGAACCGCAAAAAAATAAAAAGAGTAATGTACCAAAATATTCATTGCCGCTCTATTTACAATAGCCAGGACATGGAAGCAACCTAAATGTTCATCATCAGATGAATGGGTAAAGAAGATGTGGCACATATATACAATGGAATATTACTCAGCAATAAAAAGAAATGAAATGGAGTTATTTGTAGTGAGGTGGATGGACCTAGAGTCTGTCATACAGAGTGAAGTAAGTCAGAAAGAGAAAAACAAATACCGTATGCTAACACATATATATGGAATCTAAGAGAAACAAAAAAAAGATCATGAAGAACCTGGGGTAAGACGGGAATGGGAATAAAGACACAGACCTACTAGAGAATGGACTTGAAGATATGGGGAGGGGGAAGGGTAAGCTGTGACAAAGTGAGAGAGTAGCATGGACATACATATACTACCAAACAGATAGCAAGTGGGAAGCAGCCGCATAGCACAGGGAGATCAACTCGGTAGTTTGTGACCACATAGAGGGGTGGGATAGGGAGGGTGGGAAGGAGGGAGACGCAAGAGATATGGGAACATTATACGTATAACTGATTCACTTTGTTATAAAGCAGAAACTAACACACCATTGTAAAGCAATTATACTCCAAAAATATGTTTAAAAAAATCAAAAACATAAATCAAAGAAAAAAAAAAACTTGGTTAGACTATGAAAAAAAAAGTGTGGGTGGAGGGAAATGAAGGGCAGGGAGGGCAGAAAGCTAAAACTTTTTGAGACAGTTTCTAAAATGTATTACATTAATTAGTAAGAGGTGCTGAGTCACAGGAACATATCATGGGCTTATGAGCTAGATATTTCAGGGGAAGTTGCAGGACATCAGGGAATCAGGTATGGGGGACAAAGCTCAACTAGATTAAGTTTGTGAAAGAAGATTGTTGTAATGGTGAAGAGCTCAGTTGAAAGCAAAGGGGAGGGGATTTGAATGGCAGTTACACATCTGCAGCGTCTGTTTCTCTGGAGACACTATGATATATTCCTTTTAGGACCTTCCCATTCTCCAGCAAAATTCTTGCATTTGCCAACAAGTAAGGCCTGTTTCCAAGGCCCCTCTCTTTTTTCCAGTCCTCCATTTCCTGTCTCACCACCTACTCTAAGAGCCCCTCTTAGACAAGTCTTGTGCACTCAAGGCTCATTCCTTGCTAGCAGTTAGTGTCCCAACAATCTCTACTAAAAATGTTTTAAAAGGTTACTTATCAACCCCCATCATCGGGATCTTTTGCCTTTTTATAGGAGACACTTGTATACTCTCTAAAGACCCAATGGGGTTTTAGGTTCAAAAGATTGGTGAGGGAGGTTGGGGTTGACAACCTTTCATTTCTTAAATTTTTCCACATAAGCACATAAAACATGCTGTCATTCACAACCTTGCTCAATTAAGAAACCTGAAAGTCACCTTTGACATTTTCTTCTCTCTCATGCTTCCACCGCTCATTCAACACAAAATACCAAACACACACACACCACACACACACACACACACACACACACACACACACGCAAGTCCAACTAACCTCTAAATATTGTGGATTCCAGCTTCTAAAAGTCTCTCAAATCCGTCCACTTTTCTCTATTCCCACTTACATCACACTAGTATAAGTTACAATCATCACGCACCCAACTTATCTCCCCACATCCAGTATTCATCTGACAGCTAGAATAAGCTTTTTTTTACATTAAATTCAGTCATGGTACAATCCTGCTTCATACTCTTGAATGATTTTCTTTTGGTTTTAAAATAAATTCCAGACATTTTAATGTGACCTAAAAGTCCCTACATGATCTGGCCTCTGCCCAGCTCCCCAAATTGATGTATTGCCAGTCTCTTCCTTCTATTCCTGTATCAATGACATCAACCTTCTCTCATCTTCTCTCATTTTCTTGAAAGGTCCAAGTTTCTTATCACCTCAGGGCTTTTTTTTTTTTTTTTTTTTTTTTTTTTAAGCAGAGGTCTTCTTAGACGCCCACATGATTTAAATTTATTTATTTATGGCTGTGTTGGGTCTTCGTTTCTGTGCGAGGGCCTTCTCTAGTTGTGCCAAGCGGGGGCCACTCTTCATCGCGGTGCGCGGTCCTCTCACTATCGCGGCCTCTTGTTGCGGAGCACAGGCTCCAGACGCGCAGGTTCAGTAATTGTGGCTCACGGGCCCAGTTGCTCTGCGGCATGTGGGATCTTCCCAGACCAGGGCTCGAACCCGTGTCCCCTGCATTGGCAGGCAGATTCTCAACTACTGTGCCACCGGGGAAGCCCCACCTCACGGTTTTTGAACATGCTGTTGTTCCCTGTGCCTATTCTTCATTCTCCTGGCACACAGTACTTCTTTATTGTTGCACTAATTACAAATCACTTGTATAATTCATTATTTAATATCTATCTCTAAGCCCAAACTTTAAATTCTATGAAATCAGTACCAAGTCTATCTTATTTACTTTTTTAACCAGACCAAAATAGGCAATTAATAAAAATCTGTTGAATAAATTAATGAATTAATTATTGCTTCCTATGATTTTTTGTCATTTTAAATATGCTTCCTGCTTGACAGCAAGTTCCTCAAAGATAATCAAATCTTTAATGAGACCTTATGTTGGATATGGTTGCAGAGATGATGCAGACATGATCTTGCAACCCAGTAGAGATAGAACATGGCAACAAAGTATCATACAACATGTAAAATGTCATAATGTGCAAAATGAACACATTCCCTTGGAAACACAGAGGAGGAAGGGCTTAAGTCAGTTTGGCTGAATCTGGGTAGATGTGTCAGAGAAGATAAAATTCAAGTTGAAATTTTGAAGGACAAATAAGAGTTCATAAGTAGCAAATAGAGGAAGGGTGATCAATGGAATGAGGTCAGAGAAGTGAGAAAGAATGCAATGGTTTTAATGTAAGAAAAGAATGGGTTGTTACCTATTTCTCCACCAGAACCTCCATTACAGTTATTAAATGCATACAGTAGACATTTAATTAACACTTGTGATTTGACTTTTGAAGAATGGTGAGAAATGTGGAAATAGAAATAAATATGGTATCTTGGTAAAGTCAGAATAAGAGACTAAATAAAATGAGTTTTCTTCCACTTTTAATATCAACAACATTGAAACAATTATATTTGATACTACTTCAAAAAAACTCTGATAAGAATGCCATTTCTGGGACTCCCACATGTTTGGTCAAATCAGCTTGCCTTTGAAACCTCTCTGAAAAAGGATTCTGAGTTTCAGGTGAAGGTTTACATGTGAAATTAAACTTAAATTTTTCCTCATAGAAGACTTTCTCCAGGAATATCCTCAAGTCCAGAGGATTTTTTCCCCCAGAATTTCCTGTATTTCTGGCCTGAGAGAATGAGAGGGTGACATTCTTTTAGCCCCATGCTAACACTTTTAAACAAATCCTTAATCACTCTCCTTTGAAAGTCAAGAGGTGTTTACAACACCTTCTACTGATCCTTGGCATGCTTTTATCCAAGAATAATAAACATCAGATTTCTCTCCTTTTAACTATGTTTTCCCAAATCAAAACCTAAAATATAGATGTAATCAATTAATTGTACCTTAAGAAATCTTACCCCATCCTAAATCTCTTCTGTTGCTCAGAATTAAGTTTCAGGGAGCCAATCCTCCACTGCTGCCTCAACTTCTGAAGAATTGAAAATGTTATCAAAAGAAGTCAAGTTATTTATATTTCAAGAAGAAGAGAAATGTTTAATACTACATGTGAATTCTCAATTGTCTAAATGAGATATAAGGAAAATTACTGAATTGTTGCTTATGAAAAAAAATGGAAGAAGGAAGCATGTTTACAGAAAAGTTCTCTCTCAGGAGCAAATTATAGAAGTTTGATTCTTTGCTTAGATAATGATTTTAAGTAATCAGAAAATAATAGGAAGCCTTAATTTTGGGCATCTTAAATAAATAACTATTACTGTTTTCATATTGAGACTCACTATACTTTTCTATCCAAAGTTTCCTGTTAATATTAGTACAATTTATTATAGAAAGCATAGTATATTCTATACTGAGAACTAGATTATTGCATTAATGTTTTGTTTATGTCTATGTTTGAGAAGTATATTTCTGTGCCTTAGAACACTAGGGTAAGGACTTCCCTGGTGGCACAGTGGGTAGGACTCTGAGCTCCCAATGCAGGAGGCCAGGGTTCAATCTCTGGTTGGGGAACTAGAGCCTGCATGCATGCCACAACTAAGGAACCTGTCTGCTGCAACTAAGACCTGGTGCAACTAAGACTTGGCTCAACCAAATAAATAAAATGTTAAAAAAAAAAAAAGAACCTTAAGGTAGTATTCATCATTCCTGCTCTGATACTGAAGAACATGCCCTTTCAACAGAAATGTGTCTTTTACATCATTGAATGGATCTCAAAGGAAAAGATCGGGAAGGCTGGAGTCTCTTGGACTGAGGGAAAGACTTAGCACAGAGATTGTCTTGAGTGTCACAGTCAGGGATTCTAGGTCCAGCTCCACCCCATCTGGCTATGGGACTTGAAGCAAGTCCCTTGAAAAATGGAGGCTAGACCTGGAAGGAGAGGATGGCTCCAAGGCTCCTGCTAGCCTCAAACTACCAGGTGATGCTTCCAACATTTAGACTAAAAAATACTTATATATTCAAGATTTACAACTCAGCTGAAACCACTGACTAAAGTGAAGGAACACTTTAATGAGTTAAGAAGCTATTAGGTTGCTATAAAAAAGGAATTTTGTTTCTTCCAAACCTCCAGATAATTATGGAGATTTTTCTGCTGAGTCTTATTTTAAAAAGGCATTATGCACATCAAGACTGACATAGCCATAAGGAATTGTAGAAGTTTTAATATCTGTTGATATGGATAAGAAACTAAAATTTCCATATTTAAAACTGTCAGATGAGTTTTAAATGGATAATATTAAATTACTGTCACAAATGTTCAATATTTTATCATCTATATACAATTGTTTCTTGATAGAGGAAAACTGCAATCTAATTTCTTAGGCTAAATGGCCATTTTTCCACTTTGTCCCCAAGCTTGCTACCAAGCATGTTCCAAATGCAAGGGGATTAAATTAAATTATTTCTTGTGTGTGTGTGTGTGTGTGTGTGTGTGTGTGTGTGTGTGAGAGAGAGAGAGAGAGAGAGAGAAGCAAAAAGGTAAAAAGATATTTCTGAATGGTGTATATATATATATATATTTTACATCTTTATTGGAGTATAATTGCTTTACAATGGTGTGTTAGTTTCTGCTTTATAACAAAGTGAATCAGTTATACATATACATATGTTCCCATATCTCTTCCCACTTGCATCTCCCTCCCTCCCACCCTCCCTATCTCACCCCTCCAGGCCGTCACAAAGCACCGAGCTGATCTCCCTGTGCTATGCGGCTGCTTCCCACTAGCTATCTACCTTACGTTTGGTAGTGTATATATGTCTATGCCTCTCTCTCTCTTTGTTACAGCTTACCCTTCCCCCTCCCCATATCCTCAAGTCCCTTCTCTAGTAATTCTGTGTCTTTATTCCTGTCTTACCCCTAGGTTCTTTATGATATATTTTTTTCTTAAATTCCATATATATGTGTTAGCCTACGGTATTTGTCTTTCTCTTTCTGACTTACTTCACTCTGTATGACAGACTCTAGGTCTATCCACCTCATTACAAATAGCTCAATTTCGTTTCTTTTTATGGCTGAGTAATATTTCATTGTATATATGTGCCACATCTTATTTATCCATTCATCCGATGATGGACACTTATGTTGTTTCCATGTCCTGGCTATTGTAAATAGAGCTGCAATGAACATTTTGGTACATGACTCTTTTTGAATTATGGTTTTCTCAGGGTATATGCCCAGTAGTGGGATTGCTGGGTCATATGGTAGTTCTATTTGTAGTTTTTTAAGGAACCTCCATACTGTTCTCCATAGTGGCTGTACCACTTCACATTCCCACCAGCAGTGCAAGAGTGTTCCATTTTCTCCACACCCTCTCTAGCATTTATTGTTTCTAGATTTTTTGATGATGACCATTCTGACTGGTGTGAGATGATATCACATTGTAGTTTTGATTTGCATTTCTCTAATGATTAATGATGTTGAACATTCTTTCATGTGTTTGTTGGCATTCTGTATATCTTCTTTGGAGAAATGTCTATTTAGGTCTTCTGCCCATTTTTGGATTGGGTTGTTTGTTTTTTTGTTATTTAGCTGCATGAGCTGCTTGTAAATTTTGGAGATTAATCCTTTGTCAGTTGTTTCATTTGCAAATATTTTCTCCCCTGAATGGTATATTTTTTAAATAAGATTTTTTTCTCAAAAACTATACAAGGTTTTTTAATGACACATATAAGGAGGGTATTTGGAATGAGAAGCGCATTCCAAAACAAACTTTTGTTTAAAGACTTTTCAAAATCTTTTGTTCAAAGACAGTTGCATTTTTGGTGTATATATAGTGTAGCAGTTGGGAGTCCAAACATCAGGATTGATTTTAGTTTTTACATCCAACAGTATGAGAAAAAAATGAGAATTACAAAATCCTGCCTTAGCCTCTAAGGGCAAAAGAAAGAAGACAATTGGGACATTATGATGAAATGAAAGTTACAACCTTTTCAATTTCTGTTCAGAATGCAGTATTCTGTGAAAGGGATGCAGGATTTGCGAGAGGGGGACCGTAGAGATCATGTGTAAAACAAACCAGCTGCTGCTTACACTTTCTCTCTTACATTTTTTGTTATAATTTTATTTTCTAACAGGTCTAAGTACATATTAAGTCTAAATATTTCTTGATTCAGGGCTTGCTAAAAATAATAAATTGCCAAGTTTAATCAGCAATAACTAGTTTATCTAAATAGGTTCTAAATTGTACCCAGCTAGAGAGAAAAGAAGAGGTGGGTGGTAATTCTTGCAAGAGAGGCACAGGTAGGAAGGAAGAAAAGGAGGGAGGGAGGGAGGGAGGGAGGGAATGAGGGAGGAAGAAGGAAAAATACCTTCATCTAGTTTGGGAAAAATAAACCAAGGCAGCTTCTGCATTCTTAGGTTCAAAAAGGAGACTGGTAATAAGGGAAATAAGTGTTTATTAAATATCTATCATGTGCCAGATAGTCTGCTAAATTTTGGGGATTTTAAGTTTAATCTGTAGCTATTCTTATCTTCTTCCTGATATAAGGGTACCTAAAAAATAAATATCAGAGAATAAAAAGAAAATAATTCTTTAAGTTAATCACAGAGCATACAAAAGTCTTACCACTCAGTGTGACTGAGACCTCAAAGTCATGTACAACTGTCCAGAGATTTTTGACACCAAAGTAAACTTTAGATGAGTGATAAAACATTAATTAATTAGTTAATTAATTAAGCTGTGAAGTTAAATAATACTAAGTACAGCATATACATTTTTCTTAAGCCATTTAATTCTTAAAAAGCTGACCTTTGCTAGTAACTTTCAATGTTTAATTATATTAATAGTGTTTTGAAAAATACAAAAAGTGGAAAAGAGTTTACCTCTTTTTTAATCAACCTACTAATTTGACAATCTTCCATCACCTAGTGGTAGGATATATGAATTGCAAGGGAAACAACAAAGGAAAAGTTTGTTACAGAGACATTAAAATGTTGATAATGCTTAATTAACTCTTCATGGTAGGATATTACGTAATTTAAGTTTATTTTATTTTGTTCACTGTGTTTTATATTAATTATATATTTCTTGGGTAAATAAATAAGAAAAACATAAGAATTAAAAGAAAATGGTATAGAGAGCCAATGGAAAGAGAACAATGGCATCCAGTCTTATTCCTTCAGTGGCATAGGGTTTTAACAAAAGGCCTGAAAGAAACTGCAGAAATATCCCTGAAATAAAAAAAAGGAGGAAAGGTTGAGTTCAGGAGAACAGGAAAGAAGAAAACACAGAAAGATAAACCCAAATGTTTCAAAAACTATTCTGTTACACTAACAAATGGGCAGGAGCAAAGATGTCTCCGCGCATTGATGGGCATGGAGGGAAAACAAAGGAGCGACTGGACTATTTAAACCATTTCTTCTCAGCAGAAATGAGAAATGAGGTTTGGTTTCCACTGGCCTAAGTGCACCAAATGTATCAGTGTTTTTGTTTCAGGGTATTTTAACTCCCTAACTTTGATAGTTCTTTTCACACCTTTATGTACAATAATTTCATTGATGGCATCATACTGGTCTCAGTTTCTGCTCGTATAGCTAGCCCCTTTTTATCACTTGGCTTTTTCACATACCATTTCATCTGGAACACTCTATTCTTCCATCTTCTCCAGTGTTTCCCCATGGCTAGCTCTCTGTAGATCTCCAGGTCTCTACTAATATATCACCTTCTCTATACTTTTGCTGATTACCCTAGTCCTCCATCTAAAGGAGCTGTAATCACACCACTAAATGCCCTCCACTGCTCCCCAACTTTGGTTCTCTATCTCAGTCCCTGTATTGTTGCCTTCAGAAATGTTAGCACAATTTGTAATGATTGTATTTATTTCTTTGTTCATCTGTTTTCTGTCTCCCTCATTAGAGTATGAAGTGCATGAGGGCAAGAACATATCTGTCATTACAGTTGTGTTTCCAGTTGACATACGGTTGACACTCAACAAATACGTGGGAAATAAATGAATGGTCTTGTGGCAACCTAGTACAGCACACAGAGCAGAATTATTATCCTCATTTCATAGGTAAGAAAATCTCAGAGGTACTCCAATGACTTTTCCTAAATCATACAATCAGGACTATAATAGGTCTTTTTATTCAAGTCCAAGATTTGAGTCAGGCTGCCTTATATTAGGTGACATTTATTAGGCACTTTACAGAATCACTATGCCTCCATTTTTCCATCTGTAAAATAGGGAATATAATAGTAACCTATCTCACTATTGTTATGGGGACTAAATAAATCAGTATATAAAACACTTAGAACAGCACCTGACACAGCAATCACAATGTGGATTAGTTATTGTAATTATTGCACAGTTCTCTTCAGCTCAGAACTGTGTCGAAGTTTTTTGGGGGGCATTGTCCCATTTTTTGAAAGCATAAGTGTCTTTTAAAGCATAAATTCTTTAATGGTATTTAAAACTTTAAAGTAAAAAATTGTGCTAAAGTGTACATTAAAGCAATGGTAATTTAAAAATGTACTTTATCAAACTATTATACAATAAAGAGGTGGGTAGCCACCTCTTTTCCACACCCTCCTCATTCCTGCATCACCACCTGAAAACACCACTCTCCTTAAGGAAACAAGGAGCCTTTACCAGATGGAGTGAATTCCAAAATGTCAGAGTCACGCCCCCCACAAATAGCATGATAACCTATATAAATTATCCACTTAAGAATAAATAGCAAAAGAAAGAAATTTTTGAAGATGGTAAGTGGTATTTGAGGAGAGGAAGTTCTGGGCAAAGGAACCATTGTGAAAAAGGACTTCGAGCTGGTAGAGAGTTTAGGCCTCTCAGTCTAATGCTAAAAGTCGTGACTCAGCTGCCTCCCCAAGACCCCAGAACAATCCAGAGACAAGGATTCTAAGACTTGAGCAGAGCTGTGCTGAGCTGGTCTGGATTGGGCTAAGCTTACTGCCCTAACCAATGTTTACTTCTTCCTGATGCTTGTAATTTAACAGCCTTCAATTTCACATTTAGAACAGGGCTTAGAATGTATTTCCATTGGAAATGGGAATCTACTGACTTTCTGTGATTTTCACAGAAAAATGTGAGTGTGACACTAGATCACAGATCTTGATCAAGGCAATAGCACTGAATTCTTAATGTGTATGTGTTGGGCTGCTCTCAGAGGAGCTGGGAGGTTTCATAGCCTTGGGGATAAAGAAGTGCTGAAGGTGGCCTCAAAGGCAAACAGGAATCTTACGGTTCTGTGTCTGGGTAACCGTTTGCCAGTCATAACCCAGGTTCCCCTCCAGGTGCCTGTGGAGTCTGGCTTGTTTTATAAACTTTGAAAATGCATTTATGAACGTCAGATGTTGCTAGTGGCCGAATTAAGGCTCTATTTTCTTTCACCTTAATTTCTGAGTTAGTTCAAGTTGCCCTTTTGCTTCACTCAGCAGCGCAGGCTCCGACCACGAGAGGGAGCCGCTCCATCAGCTGTGTGATAAATTGACTTCAGGCCCTACATTACCGTGGCTGTGACTATGCCAGTTCCCTCAGAAGCATAAATTGATCATTGATCTGATCATCTGTACTTCGTGACCTTCAAAATGTATTCTCCCAGCCCCAGAGTTGTAAGGGTGGAAACACTCCTATTGAGCAGAATGAGTTCTTGGAGACCCGGTTTCCTTTCGGAGGAAATGTAACTCCCCCAGGCAACTGAGAATCTTCTCCTACTTAGGGTGAGGGGTAAACTGAGAGTGTCCTCCCAGGGAATTCCAACAGTAAACAGCCAAAAGCATGATCCCCCTTCTCTCTCCGAAAACACTCATTTCCAAAAACCTCACTGGGTGCTGGATTACATAATGCAGGAACCCGGGGAGGATACTGATCCAGTAATTAAGAGTGGGGTCTCTGCCAGCTAAGACCTAGATATCAAGTACATGCAAAGTAGGAAGAAATGCATGAAACTGGTAACCCCAGTGAGTCAGAAAAAACAAAACTGAATAGAAGTTCTTTGGAAAAATGAAAATTTTTTCAGCTGGCTTCTGTGGGAAGTTTGCTTGTGCTCTCAAGCATATTCTGATTCCAACAATCCTTCAAAGGTCCACAAATTTAGAAGACTAAACCAGTATTACAGGGGGAGGGGAACAGACTGTAAAACATCTGTAGATAAAGGAAGAGAAAGAGTTCCTATCTCTCCTGGAGGTTTTAAGATTTATGAATCTTAAATAAAATCAATTTAAGGATCATTTTCTTGTTTCAAATTCATGTCTTATTCATTTAACAAAATGAATTATCTTCTATTGGCCAGGAACTGTTCTAGGTACCAGAAAGTGTGTATGGGGCACAGGTACTAAATATAAGATCATTTTTGCTTTATTTTTAATACATATACTTTTTTAATTCCCTATTTTGAGATAACTGTGGATTCATATTTAGTTATAAGAAATAATAGAAAGATCCCATAGACCCTTTATCCATTTTCCTCTAATGGTAACATCTTAGAAAACTAAAGTACAATATCACAACCAGGATATTGACATTAATACAGCTAAGATACAGTATTTCCTTCACCACTAGGATCCCTCATGCTGTCCTTTTACAGCCACACCCACCTCCCCTGACACCTCCTATACCCCCACCCCTTAACCCTTGGTAACCACTAATCTGTTCTCCATTTTTACAATTTTGTCATCTTGAAATTGCTGTATAAATGGAAGCATACAGTATGCAACTTTTTGAAATTGGCTTTTTTCACTCAGCATAATTCTCTGGAGACCAAGCTGTTCATAGTTCATTACTTTTTATTGCTGAGTAATAGTCCATGTTACGGATATACCATAGTTTGTTTATTTGTCCATTGAAGGACCTCTGGAATGTTTCTAGTATTTGTGTGTTACAAATAAAACTGCCATGAACATTCGTGTACAGGATTTTGTGTGAACATAAATTTTTATTTCTCTGGAATAAATGTCCAGGAGTGCAGTTGCTGAGTTGTGTGGTAGTTGCTTGTTTAGTTTCTTAAGAAACTGTCAACTGTTTTCCAGAGAAGCTGTACCATTTTTATTCTCACTAGCAGTGTATGAGTGATCCAGTTTCTCTACATCCTTGCCAGTTTTTGGTATTGCCACAATATTTTTTTTAATTTTAGCCATTCTGATAGGTACATAGTAATATCTCATTGTAGATTTATATTACATTTACCTGATGACTAACTAATGGTGTTGAACATCTTTTCATATGCTTATTTGCCATCTGTATATCTTCTTTAATGAGATATCTCTTTGTGTCTTTTGCCCATTTCCTAATTGGATGGTTTGGTTAATTTGCCATTAAGTTTTGAGAGTTCATTCGTTTTATTTATATATTCTAGATACTAGTACTTTGTCAGATATGTGGTTTGCAAATATCTTCTCTCAGTCTGTAGCTTGTCATTTCATCCTCTTAACAGGGTGTTTCCCAGAGAAAAAGTGCTTAATTTTAATGGTGTGTAATAATTTATCAAATTTTTATAGATCTTGATTTTATTGTCAAGTCTAAGAATTCTTTGCCCAGCTCTAGATCCTGAAGATTTTCTCCTGTTTTTTTTTGTTGTTTTACAGGAAGCTTATAGTTTTACATTTTATCTTTAAGTCCATAATCCATTTTGAATTAATTTTTATGTAAGATGTGAGGTAAAGGTTGAGATCCACTGGGGTTTTTTTTGCCTATGAATGTTCAATTGTTTCAGCATCATTTGTTGAAAGGCAATCTTTCTTCCATTGAATTGCTTTTGCACCTTTGTCAAAATCAGTTGGGCATATTTGTGTGAGTCTATTTATAGGTTCTCTAATCTGTTCAACAGATATCTGTGTCTATCTCTCCACTGTAGCTAAATAACATCTTGAAACCAGGTAGACTGATTCCTCCCATTTTGTTCTACTTTTTCAAAATTGTTTAACTATTTTACTTATTTTCCATATAAATTTTAGAATAATCATGTCTTTACAAAAATAAATCTTGCTAGGATTTTGGTAAGAATTTCATCAAAGTTGTATATCAATTTGGGAAGAATAACCATCTTTACTATGTTGTCTTCAGACTCATGAATGTAACATGTCTCTCCATCTACTTCGAT
>NC_139002.1:22919947-22988796 GCF_964374135.1 Grampus griseus | reverse complement strand
GAGGACTTCCCTTAGTCCTTTGCTTTCACTGATAATTCCCTTTGTTGGTGACTATCAGTTTTTTGCAGTGCCAGCTGGTCATGACTGGTTGTAGCACATTGGATTTTGTTTTAAAGTCCCATGGTTGCATTTCAAAGCTAAAAATAAAATTATGTTGTATCATCTGATATTTTCAGATGATCAACTACACCACTCCCCTCCTTTCTGAAAATAACAGAGGTAAGTGGATTTTAAAATTCTGTTCTTTGAACAGCCCAATTCAGAGAACAGTTACATTGTACCATAAGCACATCTAATTTCAGAGAATTCAACTGAGCAGATTCAGCCTCAATCCCAAAATGAGAGACAGAAAAAGAGAAGTAGAGACAGTGACAGAGACCAAGAAAGACGGAAACACACAGAGAAAGACAGCTTCCTTATCTCCTCTTGCCTCATTGTGGAGAATACTTAGACTCTGGCTAACTGACTCCCTTTATCTTCAAGAGATTCTCATCAGAAGTTATTTTCCCTCATTTCATGAGGTGCTAAAAAATATAGAACTAAATGTGTGTGTCCCACCCCTATCGAGTATGCATCCCAGTGAGCCTGAATTGTATGTGTTACTCAACAAACCTGCTTGTGTGTGCTACAAAAGTAGGGTGCATTTTAAGTGTGACCTCACACTCGGTCTCATTTTACTTTTCTCTGTCCATTTTCCTTTACCCTGAATTCTACACCTGTTTTTAAATTTTATTTTACATAATTAAATTTTTTGTAACCTAGTCTACAAAGATCAGGATATTAATCAATTTGTTTGCTCTCAGAAGCTTCGACAAACCTTTTTTTCACCCATCTTTAAATTGTTTACCCAGATTATATCTACAAGTCAAAATGAAATGGAGGGAAAACAAATAAGGAAAAAATCCTGCTCTTGAGGATGAAAAGCATCTTTCATACAATAATAACTAGTAAGTTTTGCAGACTGTGAACACGGATAACGACAGCAAATAGATGTTTCAGTAGGGCTTTCACTCTACCCATAGGGTTCTAATCTCAATTTAATGTTGTAACTAAACTTGAGTGAAACAAGAGTGAGATTTAACCGTTTTTAAGATCAGGGAGCACACTTTCTTTTAATATGTAATTCGACTCTCTTTTTAGGTAGACTCACCCAAGGTATGTGCTACATACTCTGCAAAAACAAGGAAGAAACTTAAGAACCTAAATAATAACACTCACTTGAAATAAAAATAGTTACTTGAAAACCTATAGCAATGCAAGGTAAAATTTAAGATTTGAGTTGGGAAAGCCCTTTTGCTCTTGGCAAATTGTAAATAAAATAAATAGGGACTTCCCCGGTGGTGCAGTGGTTAAGAATCCTCCTGACAATGCAGGGGACACAGGTTCGATCCCTGATCCGGGAAGATCCCACATGCCACAGAGCAACTAAGTCTGTGCGCCACAACTGAGCCCGAGGGCTGCAACTACCGAAGCCCACACGTCTAGAGCCTGTGCTCCGCAACAAGAGAAGCAACTGCAATGAGAAGCCCGCGCACCGCAATGAAGAGTAGCCCCCTCTCGCCGCAACTAGATAAAGCCCGCATGCAGCAACGAAGACTCAACACAGCCAAAAAAATCTTTTTAATTAAAAATTAATAATAAAATAAAATAAATAGGTCCCCTTCCTTTGTGCCATACACACAGTGTAGGGGCTCACAAGTACAGTGTTTGTACTAAGATAAATAAGATCATCAAGAATATGTCAGAGTACCCAACAATTTCTCTCTTTTGTGATTCTTCGCTTTAAAATTACAAGTTCCAATTCAATGTAGACTAAAACTGATATTCATTTTATCTCTGTTTTTAAAACCCCTATTTTTTTTAGCTTTTTCTAATCAAGGAAGTGAATAGGTATCTTGGCAAGAGAGGTCTTGAGGAAGATTGCAAGCATTATACTATGCTTTGTTGAGTGGGCTCAGAAGAGCTTATAATACATTATCATAAAAGCAGATTGTCATCAATAGCATAATTGCTGCATGAATAATCTTAGAACAAGTGAGACCTTTCAAGACTTTTTTATTGTAAGCAATCATTATGCTCACCACATTAAAAAAATGTCTTCTGGGAATTTTTTTTTTACAAGACACAGCTTTCTGTAGTTTATATTTCTTGGTTTCAACATAAGATATTTAAAAGATGAAATAAGCTTTCTGCTCTGGCTATAGGGATAATACTGTATATAGCCATTGATGACTTATGCAGTAAATTAATGGAAAAAAAAGTTGCAAATGTAATGAAATATTGGTGAGCTAGTCCTCATTACCATCATAATATTTGGTGATGAAATTTAATAACTTTCTGCACATAGATGCCAAACAGCATTTTAACATTAATTAAAACCCCACAATGATATTGGATGAAAGGGATACTGTTAATGCAATTTTACATATAAGAAACAGAGTTATAGAGACCAGGACAGATTTTTTAAAATTATTCATAATGCCACAATATGTCACTGGTAAAAATGGAAACAGGCGTCGACTCCCACAAACCACTGCTGCGCTCAGCTTTGCCCTATAATGGAATAGAAGCCTGGTAATTAGGGCCTCTTATTTCTACAGATGTCCTCACTCACTCTTCTGCCCTGCATGCCTTCAGAACTAATGAATTCAGGATTAATTTGAAATACAGTACATGATTAAAGAAATAAAACACTTTCTTCAACCCCTTTAGGACAGAAACCAGTTCTTTGATTTTCTCTGAATTTCTTCATATTTTTTAGGATCAGCTTCATGAAATGTGCAAGTAAAAGAAGAGTTCCTAGTCTGGGCAAAGTTAAAAGCCTCTTTCAAGAATTCTCTGAGACTTTACTATGCTGATGAACATTGCAAAATCCAAGAAGGAAATATTATTTGCAGATTTATGTGACCACCAAATCTCTATTTCATGGGTATGGAAGGCAAACTAATGACCACCCAAAGATGTCCATGTTCTAATCCCTGGAATCTTACATGGCAAAGGGGAATTAAGGTTGTTAATCAGCTGACTTTAAAGTAGGGAGGTTATTCTGGATTGTCTGGGTGGGCCCAACGTAATCACCAAGGTCCTTAAAAGTGGAATTGGGAGGCGAAAGAGAGTCAGTAAGGCAGCATAAGAAGCACTCAACTGGCCATTGCTGGCTTTGGAGATGGAAGGGGGCAAAGCAATGCAGGTAGCCTGTAGAAGCTGGAAAAAGGCAAGGGAATGATTCCCCCCTAGAGCCTCCAGAAGGAAAACAGCCCTGCTCACAACTTGATTTTAGCCCAGTGAGACCCTTATCAGACTTTTTACCACCAGAACTGTAAGATAATAAATTTGTGTTGTATTAAGTCACCAAGTTTGCAAGTCATCTATTACAGCTGTAGTAACATACAGGGGGACACCTATTAACCTCCAACTAACACCTCCCAGAATTATAGTTCTTTGTTACAATTTGGCGGGGAAATGCTGTCCTACCTGGAACAGGGGCCCACATCAAACTTGTAATCAATAAGACTATAGATTGTATAATTAATTTTTATTGTGTGAAAATTCTTGGTACTTGTTCATTGGGCCAGTCAATCTGTTCACCTATCTATCCCACTATCTGCCTGCTTTTAATTTAAAAATAATTATAACTATCAACCATTTTGAATTATGAAGTAAAAATGTGTTTAATTTAAATGTTATAATAACCAGTTTACATCTCAAACTTTAATGTGCATGCAAACCACCTGAAGAAGTATGTATTTCTAACAAGTGCCCAGGTGATGCCAATGTTGGGGGTCTGTGCACCACACTTTCAATAGTAAAACAAAAAAGAGGGTGACCCATGCCAGACCCTTCATGGTTCTCTGCTCTGGAAGCCTGTCTGTTCTCACAGGTGGAAACAGCAGCACATCCTCCTTGCCCATGCTTTTAGGACCATTACTGATCTTAAGCAGAAGATATTCAAGCAATTTTAGTTTAATACTTAGAAGACTCAGCTTCTAGATAATATTGTACATTTTAAATTTTAAAATAAATATATTCTCATGAAAGACAATTGGTAAAATCGAGGAAGAAAGAATACTTTTAATTGTCCACAGTCCTAGCGCCCAAAAATATACCCTATTAATATTTTAATGTATTTCCTTCAAGACTTCTTTCTCTGCATAGATTAGGTTTTATATATTTGCAATCATATTGCCTATCTCAGTTTTGGCAAATTGAATTATTAGTCCCAATTCTTCAATTCCTCTAATAGAATTAGACATCCACATGCTTACCAGTGTAAACAGTGTCCGATTCTTCACTCCTTTCTAACAGAAGCATGCATTCATTCTCGCCAAAGCTGGTGAGCAGAGATTACTTCCTCACACCTTGACTTTGGGCTTGGCCAAGTGACTTAAATTGGTCAAAGGGATATTAGTGGGCAGGTGTTTTAAAATGTAGACTTTATTATTCAGGTATAGCAAAGTCAACAGATCAGGCATGTCATACCACAGGGTCAGTCAGGAGGCAGAGGCAACAATGCGAAAATGTGGACAAGAGCTTTACTGAGGTATCTGTGAGAAGGAACAGTCAAAGCAGTATAAGCAAGATTGGCTATTTTTAATAGTTTCAATGGGCTCTGTGGAGTTCCTAGTTGCCTGGTACCTGGCCCTGGGGTGATTAGGGAAGGGGAATATTGGCCAGGAATATAAAAGCTCCATAAAGGAGATGGTTGTGGGTATGGACTCTGTATTGGTTTGCATATGAAAGGCATACTGGAAAACTTAGTTATTCACTATCTCTGGGAATTAGCTAACCCTGGGAGGGGCAATCTCTCCAGGGTCAGCAAGGCCCTAATAATGTCAGAGCATCAAAAATACAGAATAAAAGGACAATACAACATGATGCAAGCACAGGCTTGGAATATGCTGGTGTGGCTGGGCTTGTTCTCTTGCAACGTGGTTGTCCATAATGAGAAGAGCTCATGCAGCCATGGCTACAGAACAACCACAAGTAGAGCAGACTTGAATCCAAGGCAAGGCCAAGACCTAAGCCTATTTGTCACTGAACTGGAAGCTGAGTCAGACCCCAGCCAACCCACATAAGTGAGAAATTAATGTTTATTGCTGCATGCCTCTAAGATTTTGTGGTTATTTGTTACCTAGCATTATTGTGGCAATAGCTAAATAAAACTAAAATAAGTACTAGAAATAGGGTGCTGCCATAATAAATCCCAAAATATGTGCCATCAGCTTTGGGACTAGGGAGCAGGCAACAATGATATTGTCATGCGAGGCTGGAAAAATGTTGATCCCTGTTATTTAGTTCCCTGTTATTTAGTAGTGAAACATTTGTTAGAGCTGTTACTTGCAATACACTGAAAGTCAGAAAATGGACTTGATAAAGTTGGCATGATGGGCAAGCACAATGCACAATGTTGACAGGGTAAGTGGGTTGTTGCTAATTGCATTTGAAAAGGCACTGTAAGAGATGGGGGTGGAGAAAAACATGGCTGGTTTTCAAACAGAATTGAGAGTGAACAGAGCTCAGAAATCCTAGGATTTGCAGGGATGAAAAATTAAATTGTATTGAGAAAAATTTGTCAGCTTGAACTAAAAGTGATTATGACTCTTTGAGATATGAAAATACCTCTAGACTCCTATTCTCCCAACTTTCTTCAGGTAGGGAGCAAGCTGAGAAGGCTGCTCCACTAGCTAATTGGGCATATTCTCCATTGCTGTCTTCAGACGTGGCCAAGGGGGAATTTTGGCAAAGAAGGACCTCCCAAAGACTAGTACCAAGAGCTTGAGGGAAAACCAGACTGGGGTCTTGGAAGTTATTCCCAGAATGCAGTAATGGAATCTAATCCAAGAACATTCCCTTCAGCCGGGTAGGGGAGCCTGGCAATATTCGCCTACCAGGATTTCACAATTATTATAAACCCATGACTACTATATGCTTCTCACTCTTCCCCTATTAGAATGGGGATGTTTATTGTAGTCATCTTGTTCCTGTTCCACTTTTGTATGTTGGATGTGGGAGGGGGAGATAACTTGTCTAAAAATTTCAAAGGGCAACAACCCACTTACCCTGTCAACATTGTGCATTGTGCTTGCCTATCATGCCAACTTTATCAAGTCCATTTCCTGACTTTCAAGAAGAATCACATCCGGAGTTGACATAGATCCAGAGATGCTATCTTTCTAGCCTGGTGTCATCATGGAATGACATTTGGGGGAATGTTCAGATGGGGGTGAGTGTCTGTGGCAGGGATGTGAATAACAGTGTTGGAAACCAGACTGTGGTAGATTGAATTATTGGTGCCAATTCTTTATTCTCCTGTAATAGAATTATGCATACACATTCCTGACACTTTCTCAGGGCAGGAAGAGGATACTTTTCCACTCCTCAACTTTAGACTTGGCCATATGACTTTCTTTAGTCAATGGGAAGTTAGCAGACATGAAGCAAGCAGATGCTTAAAATGTGCTGTGCAGTTACTCTTGTCCTTGTGCCCTCATGCCTTCTTGCACTCCAGGGGTAGCAGGTGTCCTTCAACTCAGGCTCTAAAGTGAATTCAGTGCATCATACCTGAGCCTGCAACCAAAGCCAGCTTATCCGAAGCCAAAAGCAGAGCCACATTCCAGCTAATCTGCAAACACATGCATGGGAAATAAATGCTTATTGATGTATGCCACCCAGATTTAGTGCTTCTGTTACGGAGCTTTATTGAGACAATATCAGACTAAGACCTGTATTTTCCATGTCATTACATATCTTTAAGAACACTTTAGTAAAAACATCAATTCCACTGAGTAGTTTCACTTAAGTAACCATTCCTTGATTTTGAATTGTTTAAGTTTTTTCTCAGTTTTTTTTTCTAGTGGGCAGGGGGAGCTTCTTTTTTTTTTGCTCCTTTTAGCAATGTTACAATAACACAGTGATATATAAATTTTTCCATACTTTGGTTTATTTTCATGGAGTTAAAACTGCATAATAATAGCTACTTCATAGGGCTGGTATGAGAATTAAAAGACTTAAAACATATGCTAAGCATATTATCTGTTATATAAGAAGCATTCAATAAATGATCACTTTTATTGTTTTCTGTTGTAGAGTCTTAGAAGTTAATAAAAAAATTAAAAACCCTTGCCATGAAATGTAAAGCTGTTTTCCAAAACAGTTATACTAATTTACACTGCTAATAGCAGCATAGGTACCTCAAACAACTGCAATTATTTTAAACTTTGGCTATTTTGACAGGTGGGAAACAGTATCTCACTGATATTTTAATTTTTATAGCTTTCACCACAAATGAGATGGAAATTTTTTAATGAATTTTCTAACTTGTTTTTTCTCTTCTGTGAATTAACAGTTAACATAAGACTTCCCATCAGTCCTCATTAGGCTAGGCTTCCTCCGGACTGACAGACTTCCCTGGTGCCCAAGCCTGACTGATTTCTGCACTGTCATAGTCACGTGTGGCTACTGAGCACTGGAAGTAGCTAGTGCCTCCTGCTGACAGGATGTACTGGGTACCATAACATATATTATTAAAATTTAGTTCACCTGTTTCTATTTACTTTTTAAAAGGTAGCTACTAGAAAATGTTAATTACCTGTTCCTGTTGGGCAGTGCTGGTAAGACCCTTAAATATTGTTTGCTCTGAAATTCTCTGTGGTTAAAACACTCATTGCCCTCACCCTCACGTTGGGTCTCCTGATGCTGCCTGTTGCACAGCCATCATCTGTGGTCTGTTGTCAGACCTTGTAGATAGTGCTGTACTCAGTCCAAATCCCTCACCTGCAGTCTCTCTTCCATTTTATTCCCCAAGTCCCACCTCCTCCTGATTCAGTTCCCTCCTTCTGTGGTTGACCCTCCCATGTCTGGCAGCACATTTCAGTTTTTCCCGGGTGAAATGGCTTACTTGATAAGGATTTTCAACCTTATAATGTGTTTTAAACAGACTGTATTCTCTTTTATCTGTATGTTCATATCCTATTTATACTACCATTGAGAATATGATTTTGCAAAGTTCTTTTCATATTTTGTTATTGAGATGTCACAAATGTACAAAGCTAATAAAAAATTTCATATGTTTTCCAAATTCCCTGCCTCTGCCCACAGTTTCCAACATAACCCTGCATCCTCTCAAACCACATTAGTGAAGACAACCAAAGGTTATGCCTGTAGCCGCTAACAGTCAAAAGGTTCCCCAGCACCAACTCCAATTAACCGAAATGTCACAGACATATACTCATCATTCCTGGGGGTTTTTAGTCTAGAGAGCAGGGTGGGTATGTGTTAACCTACCTGGCTATAATAGGAAAAATCTTAAAAAGCCAGTTATGAAGAATTCAAGGAAAAAAAGTCATTGCTAATGCAAGGTAGAATTCTTAATGTGTTGAGGGATTATCATATGTCACTTGGAAATTCAGCCTCATTTTTTAGATTCACAGCTCCTGCCTGGTTGTCTGGATTTTCATGATTGTAGGGCTTCTTCACCTGAGGGAAATGTCTGTAGCACAGTTTTAATGCCAGATCAGCTTCCTCTGCAGCCCCTGTCCCTACCCAGCATGCTTCTCTTCCACCTCCCCCGACAACCCACCCCCACCCCCCATGGTGCCCAGGGAATCAAAACCAATTTACATATGTAATCATGTGGAATGAAAAACTCAAGTGTACTCTCTAGGGTACCACTCTGCCACTCAGCTCCCTGCAACTAGTTTCGTAAGTACCCCTAAGAGATGCTGAGAACACCATGTTGGCCGTTTTCTACTCCCACTGGCTAGAAGCCCAGCTCCGAGAAGGCACAGAAAGTGGGGCAAAGGAAGAGTTTCCTTCCTTCTAAGACTCACTGGGCCACACTCTCCATAGTCAGAGCTAGAGAGCCAGGCAGGCTTTGAATCAATGTAGTTTTAAAGCATTCATTATTCTGACAATGTAGTTCCATGCAACTAGCTTTTATTCCTTTTACACAAGTCACATAGAGATTTCCCAAAACATAATACCAGAAAGTCAATAACTATAGCCTTGTTTTATGAATATGAGAAATTTCTGTGAAGATGCCTAAATATTTTGATTAATCTGAAAGTAGATGAGCTGATGTGTGGATATTTACAACATCAAAGGACTGTTCTGATAGAATCAGTTTCAAAAATGCAACATAAAAGGTAGGACATTCATCTTAAATAGCAATTTTTTAAATGGGTGCTTTGGTAGTCTGAGGCTTTCAGAATCTGATTAAACACCAGAGTGATCAGTTTGGAGGGAAGGGCCTCACTGGATTTAGTAGTTAGATCAGAATGTAAAAGTGCCTGCTGTACCTCTTGAATATAAAATAAAATGAACAATCCCAGTAAATATTTGAATGGCCACCTGTGCTCTTTCAGCTATCTCGTCTTTTTCATCTTCGAAGCAGAGCCAGAGATAGATATTATTAATCTTAATTGCTGGTGTTGCTGAGGTTGAGACTTCCTTCTCAGTTGCTTATAAGGTCTAAGAATCATTCATCCTTCCTGAACTCAGGCATACCCACTCAGGGCAGAATTTCTGCAGATCGAGCTTAAGTTATTTATTTTTAGGTGGGCCTCCAAAAAAGCAGCTGCAACGCAAGTGGCACAAGTGCACGCCTTTTTGACTCAGCAGCTGAGAGTTCTGTTTCATGCTCCTCTCCTTCTCCAAACTCCTAGAGTAATGGCACAGAGGGCATTTAGGATGGGCTGTGCTGGATTATGCACATACCCCATCTCTCTAACGTGATTGGAAGCCCCTTGAGGTTTACAATATGTGAAACCTTATCACAGGGCTCTGAACACCCCACATTGATAAATGTTCATTGATAATGAAGTTCTGTAAAATTTCAGAGGCCACCATGTCCTGACCCCAAGGCAGAAGAGTGAGGGTCCCCAGAGACTGAGACATCTTGTCAAGGCACAGTGAGGGGATTGGAACTGAGGAAATGGCAGGGCCTACCCTGGCAGAGAAGTGAAAAACTCCATTTAACGGCTAGAGGTTTTGAGAGAGGAGGCAAAGTCAACCATCAGGCATCAGAGAAGAGTTTTCAGTTTTGTTCACTATTATTTCTTAAGAATCTTGAACTTTCAAACCTAGTGAGCCAGAGCACTTTCTCGGCGCCTGACCCACTGCTGCCATCTGCCTCAAAGATGCCTGTGGCTTTTCCTGTCCTTTCTGGCAGCACAAGCCAACTGGCCTCACCTTGCTTTAGTAGAACTACAGAATTTTAGATTTGGGAGGACCCTTTCTTGCAACAGTCTAAGACCCTACCAATTAGTTATCTAATGTTGTTGCTTCAAGAAAAATGTTGTTGCGGGTGTGGTGGTATAGTTATTTTGGCATATTTTTCTCCTGGTATTTCCCCTTTTCCAAGTATATGGGCAAGCCTGAGCTCATTGCCGTGGGGAAAGGACGCAGCTAGCCAAAAAGTAGAAATAGCCAATGGGCACTTTTTGTCTCTGTGTTTTAAAGGGGGGGATCTTAGAGTTTGGGGGATGATGTATAGACAAAACACATGAGAGAAGTAGGGGTCAGAGAACCATAATTCCTCCACTCCCTGCCTAGAATAGGGTTTTCCATGGGCTGAGGGAGGGAAAGTAAAGAGGAGGCAGTTAGAACAGACAGAATGATGGGTCTGGGAGCCAAGTTCCCTTCTTTCTAGGCACTGCCCCTGGCGAGTCAGTCAGACCCCAAAGAGGAAATGGCTTCTTGCAGAATGTCCTCAGAACAAATGGTCCATTGCCTCTTAAAGTTTCCCTGTCCTTAAGTGATTTAGAAACCCTAACGGGTTGTGAGCCTCCAACCCTAAAGGGCTGTGCTGCAGGCCAAATGCCATCTCAGGGTAACTCAACTTCAACAGATGACTCCCCACTTCCCCAATTTACTGGACAAGGTACTGTGTAAATCCTTCCAAGGACTTTGTCTCAACCTTAGGGATGAAGGGAGAAACAAAAATTACCTGAGATTATTACTCTTAGCCTGGCAGTAGGAGGGTTAACGTAGAATTGAGTTAGAGGGAATATTTAAGTTATTTTCCTGGATTAACTGAGTCTGTGGACTGAGATTTGTATATCTACAATATGTATAAAACATCCATAACTACCTAATACATAACAAATGCTCAAAATATTATCTATGCTATTAATAATATTTTTATTAGTGAATTCAAAGTCAACTATAAAATCTGAAAGGTATTTTTCATTTGTACAACTGTCAGCTGAATTCTACATGGTTTTTGTGTCTGCATGGAAAAATCTTGATTCAGTCCATTGCTCTCTTAAAATCCATTCTTAAAAAAAGAAAAATGTTAATTAAAGATTTATTGTCACTTTACGGGAAAGAAAAAAGGAGGGAGTGTGCAGTGTATGCCTTCATTCCACAGGAATTTGTCCTGGTCTCTGTTTCATTCAGCACTTTGCCAATTCCTTGGACAAGTGGAGGAACAGACATGTCCTATGAGATTTTTTTCACTCTGCTAGATTTGACCATTTGTTCCAACATGCTATTTTGAGTCTCACTTATGATAACCAGTATTTTGGCTGCCCGCTCAATATCACATGATTTTAATTAATCACCGTATGAATCTACTTCTTCAACAGCTTCTTTCCCTTGCTCCTTGTTCTTTCATTTTACCATTTCTGCAGACCTGTCATTCTTAGACCATTCTGTCCATCTCCCTCTTCCTCTCCTATATCCTGAGGTGAGGGTGTAGTTCTACAGCTGAGGACTGTTGCACAAAAGTCACACATCAATGCCAGTTTGTGTCACAACAAAGCATGTCTCTCAAACCACCTGAGCCCTCAACACTGCGTAGCAGTATCCTCCTCCCTCTGCCAAGGTAACACCACTCTCTTCTGGTTCTCCTTCCATCTCCCTGACCTTCTTTTCTTAAATATTAGTGTTCCCTGCATTCTAGCCTTTTCCCTGAATTCTTGCTCTCTTCTTACTCAACACACCTGAGAAATCTCAGTCACTGTGAAAATTTGACAGCCATACAAGTTAATTAATCCCAGATCTGTGTCTCTAGTCCAGAGCCTTCTGAGCTCCATATCTGTATGTTAATAGACGTCTCAACATCACTGACTTATTTTAAGTCTAAAATGTAACTTGTTTTCTATTACCCCATTCAGCACCTACTGATTTCCAATTTTGGTAAAGACTGCCACCATTCTTTTTTGTGTACCTGGTCAGATCTCTGTCTCATCCCTTCCTAGAATACTTGCTTCTATCCATGTTCATTAATACATGAACATATTGCCTATTTCTCCAATAAAAATGTGACAGACAATATTCCTGCACCTAGTGTTTCAATAACTATTCGCTGGGTGAGTGAATAATTTCCATGATTTACTAGCTTAATAATCTTACCAGAAAGGAAAATGACAAAATTCACACTTAAGAACCAACGTCAACTGTTGATGATCATCCTTTTCCTTTCCTAAATGCTTACGAACAATCCATATAATATTTCACTTGGGGTAAACATAAGGCTTATTGGTTTATAATACATGAAGTTATGAGAATGAGTAGACTCTTCCTCTTCTCTCTTTTGGAAATCAGGATAAACTCTGTTTCTGTGTCATTGTCTGGACACATGCTCATGCTCTGTGATTCCTCATGGATTGCCATTTGTTGTTCCACAGTCTTGCCTGCCCTTTTCCCAGTAGCCTATGAAGTGGTTAATATGAACTCATTTGGATAGCTCTCTTTCTGTCTCTAAGAACTTAGACTCCTCTTACCAATTTTTATTCTTCCCTTTCTGACAGAAAATTCTTCTCTCTGACCAAGAAGAAAAAAATTAAAACACTAGTTCATTAGTTCTGCTTTTTTTCTGTTGTCGGTTAACATTACACAATTAAAGTAGTAGGTTCTCCTTCCTTATTTTTCCTTCCCTAAAAATGACTGAGGCTCTGCTTTTGTTGTCCTGTGTCCTTTTTTGCAAACCTCTACTCAATCTGGGTTTTAACCTTTCTGATCCAGCCTTTCCAGGTTCCTGATGCTTTCTATTTCTGCTTAGTTTCTTTCCTCTCCTTCCAGCTTATGGTTATATCATTTTAAAATTTGTATTAAAATCTCAACAATAACATTGACAGATAGCAGTCATTGAGCACTTATTGTGTACCAGGCACCTCACATTCAATCTTTTAATTTCACAATAACCCAATGGATCAGGTGTCAAAAGTTTATAAATAACAGAAGTAAATCCAATGAATCACCAAAGTAGTAAGTAGTAAAAGTTTACTGCACACACACCAAAAAGACACTGTGCAAACTGAGAATGCTCAAACCGAAATATGGAAGGAAGCTCCAGGGTATATTTTTGTAAAGCAGTTTATATGATGAGAAAGCAGTGAAGTGACTATTTATTCTTCACAGTGATTGGTTATAGTATTAGAATTTTCTTAAGTGATAGGGAATTGGTCAGTGGTTACCTCAACAATCTTAGGAAACAGTTTAAGTTTTCCTTATGATTTCCAGAGGCATAAGCAAGAAATGACCCAGGTCAAGCTTAGTCTTGCAAAATAAGCTAAATTAAGCTTTGCTGGTTTTGACTGCTTAGGGAATTTTCAAGGCTGGTTTCCATTTGGTTTTTATTTTAACATACATATCAATAAAAATCCCTATGTTCTAGATGAGGAAATGAGTCTTAATAAGATTCAGAAGCTTTCCAAGGTCACAAAGCTGGTAAATGGCAGAGACAGGAGTTCAAACCCAGTTGTTGAATGACTGAAAGCCTAAGTCCTACTGCCCAGGTTTACTGGCAAAATCTTCTTGTGTGTGAAAGTTGCCGTGGAACTGAGCTCACAAATCAAATCTGAGTGAAAAGGCCTAAGTGTTTGCATTTTAAACATGTTGGAATATTCTTTACTTCCACAAAGACATATGTTTCTCCTGTTTTTGTTTTTGTTTTAATTTTCCCACTTTCTGGAGGGATACATAGGGAAAAATATTTCTCTAAGGTAGTGATGTGAGCTTGGTGAAAAATGGCAGGGATACCCAGGATAAGGGAACCAATAAGAAGTGAAAGGACCATGCTTTGGTAGAAAGCACGTTTCCTACCTCAGTGGTTCTCAAAGTGTGGACCCCGGACCTGCAGCATCAGCATCACCTGGGAGATTGTTAGAAATGCACATTTTTTGGATCCTGCCTGGCTGAAATGAAAATTCCCTGGTGGAGCCTGCAATTTGTGGCTTAACAAGGCCTTGCAGTGATTCTAATTCTTTGCATGCTCACCTAAAATGTTTGAGAACCACTGCTCTCCCTAAAAGGAACATCTGCCACTCTGCTCCAGCTGCTTGTTACCAGGAGGGGAATATGACTCCCAGGTCATCACACTCTCCCAGGTTTAAGAAAGCTGAAAGTCTCAATTATTTTCATTCTCCCAATTTTAAAATACTGCCTGAAATGTTTTTAATACTGTATAGGCTAAACAAAACATGTTTATAGGCTGGTTCTGACACACAGACCACCAGTTAATGACCTCTGAATAGAATCTGAACTACAGTAAATATTGGAGTTATTTTATCAATAACTATGTATTGAAATGTCAATTAATTGGCAAAATGAATTGCGGTCTCCTTTTCATTACAACCACTTGTTGCTGGGGAAAGTGATTGCCTACCTTACAACAGCACTGAATGGAGTTTAAATGTTTTGATCATTAAACATTTGGGGCCATATTGTAAGGACAATGGAAAATTACTGACAGATTCAAATACAGCCATGATTCTCTAAAAGTTGAGCCTTTAAAAGGTCAGTTTGATTGTATTATGGAAACTTGATGGGAAAGTGTAGATGTGGAGCAGATTGGTTAGAAGGTTATTCCAGGAGTCTTAGTGGCAGGTGGTGTTGGGGTGGTGGTAATAAAAATAAGGAGAATTATACAGATTTAATAAGCACTTAGGAAGTTGAATTGAAATGGTTTTGTGGTTACTGGTCAGATTTCAATAAGTCAGAAGACCCCGTTGCCAAGGGCCATCGCTGGAACTAGCCTGCAGTATGCATGATCCAGACTCCTCTGACGACTACTCACCCCAGTGCTCCAGAGAAGCCCAATATTGTTCCAGCTCCCTGCACCAGCTGCCTCCCTCACCCCACGCCGATGCCATGCTCTGAACTCCTAGGCCTCGTACTCCACATTTGCAAATGCATATACTGCCTTGAGAAAACAACCACCATTTACTAATCTTATGTGAAATTGTGTTGAGTTACAAAACAATCAACTTCTGGAAAATAGCCTATTTTAAAGTTAGATATTCCTTACTCTTTGTTCACTATGGGATTCCCATATTTAGAGCCCCCAAACTACATTCTCAGTTGTTAATCCTAATACAGTTCTGAACCCCTAAAACTATTTTTCTATGTCTCATTTTCCTTTATTAGAGCAAGATACATTGACACAATTTCATCATGCTGACCTGACAAAGGTATTCCTGCACTTCAATCAAAATCTAAGACATAAGAGACCTTCAAGATGGCGGAGGAGTAAGACGTGGAGATCACCTTTCTCCCAACAAATACATAAGAATTACATATACATGTGGAACAGCTCCTATAGAACACCTACTGAACACTGGCAGAAGAACTCAGACCTCCCAAAAGGCAAGAAACTCCCCACATACCTGGGTAGGGCAAAAGAAAAAAGAAAAAACAGAGACAAAATAATAGAGACAGGACCTGCACCTCTGGGAGGAAGTTGTGAAGGAGGAAAGGTGGAAGGTCCTTCGTGGGCAGAGACTGTGGGTGGCAGACAGGGGAAGCTTCGGAGCCATGGAGGAGATCACAGCAACAGGGGTGTGGAGGGCAAAGCAGAGAGATTCCCGCACGGAGGATCGGTGCCAACCAGCACTCACCAGCCCGAGAGGCTTGTCTGCTCACCCGCTGGGACGGCGGGGGCTTGGGAGCTGAGGCTCGGGCTTCAGAGGTCGGATCCCAGGGAGAGGACTGGGGTTGGCTGTGTGAACACAGCCTGAAGGAGTCTAGTGAGCCACAGCTAGCTGGGAGTGTGTCCGGGAAAAGGCCTGGAACTGACGAAAGGGCAGGAGACATTTTCTTGCCTCTTTGTTTCCTTGTGTGGGAGGAAAGAGGATTAAGAGCACTGCTTAAAGGGGCTCCAGAGACGGGCGCGAGCCGCGGCTATCAGCGCGGACCCCAGAGACGGGCATGAGACGCTAAGGCTGCTGCTGCCGCCACCAAGAAGCCTGTGTAAGAGCACAGGTCACTGTCTACACCTCCCCTCCTGGGAGCCTGTGCAGCCCGCCACTGCCAGGGTCCCACGATCCAGGGACAACTTCCCTGGGAGAACGCACAGCGCGCCTCAGGCTGATGCAAAGTCAGGCCAGCCTCTGCCACCGCAGGTTCACCCCGCATCCATACCCCTCCCTCCCCCCGGCCTGAGTGAGCCAGGGCCCCCGAATCAGCTGCTCCTTTAACCCCGTCCTGTCTGAGCGAAGAACACATGCCCTCAGGCGACCTACACGCAAAGGTGCAGCCAAATCCAAAACTGAACCCCAGGAGCTTTGCGAACAAAGAAGAAAAAGGGAAATCTCTCCCAGTAGCCTCAGGAGCAGTGGACTAAATCTCCACAATCAACTTGATGTACCCTGCATCTGTGGAACACCTGAATAGACAATGAATCATTCCAAAATTGAGGCGGTGGACTTTGGGAGCAACTGTAGACTTGGGGTTTGCCTTCTGCATCTAATTTGTTTCTGGTTTTATGTTTATCTTAATTTGGTATTTAGACTTTATTATCACTGGTAGATTTGTTTATTGATTTGGTTGTTTTCTTCCTTTTTTTATATATATACACATTTTTTTTCCTTCTCTTTTTGTTAGTGTGTATGTGTATGCTTCTTTGTGTAATTTTGTCTGTATAGCTTTGCTTTTATCATTTGTCCTAGGATTCTCTCTGTCCATTTTTTTTTTTTTTTTTAGTATACTTTTTAGTTTTGTTATCATTGGTGGATTTATTTTTTGGTCTGGTTACTCTCTTCTTTCTTTATTCCTTTTTGTTCTCTTTTTTATGACTTTCTAATATTTTAAGTTTTAATTCATTTTTAGTTTTTTATTTTAATTATTTTTTTAAATAATTTTTTTTCTTTCTTTTTTCTCCCTTTTCTTCTGAGCAATGTGTCTGACAGGGACTTGGTGTTCTGGCTGGGTGTCAGGCCTGTGCCTCTGAGGTGGGAGAGCCAAATTCAAGATATTGGTCCAACAGAGACCTCCTGGCTCCATGTAATATCAAATGGTGAAAGGTCTCCCAGAGATCTCCATCTCAACGCAAAGTAAGACCCAGCTCCATTCAACAACCAGCAAGCTACATTGCTGGATACCTTATGCCAAACAACTAGCAAGACAGGAACACAATTCCACCCATTAGCAGAGAGGCTGCCTAAAACCACAATAAGGTCACAGACACCCCAAAACACACCACCGGATGTGGTCCTGCCCACCAGAAAGACAGGATCCAGCCTCATCCACCAGAACACAGGCACAAGTCCCCTACACCAAAAAGCCTACACAACCCACTGAAACAACCTTAGCAACTGGGGGCAGACACCAAAAACAATAGGAACTACAAACTTGCAGCCTGAGAAAAGAAGACCCCAAGCACAGCAAGTTAAGCAAAATGAGAAGACAGAGACACACACAGCAGATGAAGGAGCAAGGTAAAAACCAACTAGACCAAACAAATGAAGAGGAAATAAACAGTCTACTTGAAAAAGAATTCAGAATAATGAGAGTAAAGATGATCCAAAATCTTGGAAATAGAATGGAGAAAACAAAAGAAACATTTAACAAGGACCTAGAAGAACTAAAGAGCAAATAAACAAAGATGAACAACATAATAAATGAAATTAAAAATTCTCTAGAAGGAATTAATAGCAAAATAACTAGGCAGAAGACTGATTAAGTGACCTGGAAGATAAAATAGTGGAAATAACTACCACAGAGCAGAATAAAGAAAAAGGAATGAAAAGAATTGAGGACAGTCTCAGAGACCTCTGAGACAACATTAAACACAACAACATTCTAATTATAAGGGTCCCAGAAGAAGAAGAGAAAAGGAAAGGGACAGAGAAAATATTTGAAGAGATGATAGTTGAAAACTTCCCTAATATGGGAAAGGAAATAGTTAATCGAGTCCAGGAAGCACACAGAGTACCATACAGGATAAATCCAAAGAGAAACACGTCAAGACACATATTAATAAAACTACCAAAAATTACATACAAAGAAAAATTTTAAAAGAAGCAAGGCAAAAACAACAAATAACACACAATGGAATTCTCTTAACAGCTGATCTTTCAGCAGAAACTCTGCAGGTCAGAAGGGAGTGACAGGACATATTTAAAATGATGAAAGGGAAATACCGACAACCAAAATTACTCTACCCAGCAAGGATCTCATTCAGATTCAACAGAGAAATTAAAACCTTTACAGACAAAGCAAAAGCTAAGAGAATTCAGCACCACCAAACCAGCTTTACAACAAATGCTAAAGGAACTTCTCTAGTCAGGAAACACAAAAGAAGGAAAAGACCTACAGTAACAAACACAAAACAATTAAGAAAATGGTAATAGGAACAAACAAATCAATAACTACCTTAAATGTAAATGGATTAAATGCTCCAACCAAAAGACACAGACTGGCTGAATGGATAAAAAAACAAGACCCATATATAGGCTGTCTACAAGAGACCCACATCAGACCTAGGGACACATACAGACTGAAAGTGAGGAGATGGAAAAAGATATTCCAGGCAAATTGAAATCAAAAGAAAGCTGAAGTAGTAATTCTCATATCAGACAAAATAGACTTTAAAATAAAGACTATTACAAGAGACCAAGAAGGACACTACATAATGATCAAGGGATCAATCCAAGAAGAAGATATAACAATTGTTAATATTTATGCACCTAACATAGGAGCACCTCAATATCTAAGGCAAACGCTAACAGCCATAAAAGGGGAAGTCAACAGTAACACAATCATAGTAGGGGACTTTAACACCCCACTTTCACCAATGGACAAATCACCCAAAATGAAAATAACTAAGGAAACACAAGCTTTAAATGATACATTAAACAAGATGGACTTAATTGATATTTATAGGACATTCCATCCAAAAACAACAGAATACACATTTGTCTCAAGTGCTCATGGAACATTCTCCAGGACGGATCATATCTTGGGTCACAAATCAAGCCTTGGTAAATTTAAGAAATTTGAAATCGTATCAAGTATCTTTCTAACCACAATGCTATGAGACTACATTTCAATTACAGAAAAAATCTGTAAAAATTTCAAACACATGGAGACTAAATGATACACTACTAAAAAACCGAGAGATCACAGAAGAAATCAAAGAGGAAATTTAAAAATACATAGAAACAAATGACAATGAAACTATTAAGACCCAAAATCTATGGGATGCAGCAAAAGCAGTTCTAAGAGGGAATTTTATAGCAACACAATCCTACCTCAAGAAACAGGAAACATCTCAAATAAACAACCTAACCTTACAGCTAAAACAATTAGAGAAAGAAGAACAAAAATACCCCAAAGTTAGCAGAAGAAATAATAAAGATCAAATCAGAAATAAATGAAAAATAAATGAAGGAAAGAATAACAAAGGTTAATAAAACTAAAAGATGGTTCTTTGAGAAGATAAACAAAATTGATAAACAATTAACCAGATTCATCAAGAAAAAAAGGGAGAAGACTCGCATCAATAGAATTTGAAATGAAAAAGGAGAAGTAACTACGGACACTGCAGAAATACAAAGTATCATGAGAGATTACTACAAGCAACTCTATGCCAATAAAATGGACACCCTGGAAGAAATGGACACATTCTTAGAAAATCACAACACTCCAAGACTGAACCAGGAAGAAATAGAAAATATAAACAGACCAATCACAAGCACTGAAATTGAAACTGTGATTAAAAATCTTCCAACAAACAAAAGTCCAAGACCAGGTTGCTTCACAGGCGAATTCTATCAAACATATAGAGAAGGGCTAACATTTACCTTCTCAAACTCCTCCAAAATATAGCAGAGGGAGTAACACCCCCAAACTCATTCTACGCCATCACCATCACCCTGATACCAAAACCAGACAAAGATGTCACAAAGAAAGACAACTACAGGCCAATATCACCGATGAACATAGATGCAAATATCCTCAACAAAATACTAGCAAACATAATCCAGCAGCGCATTAAAAGGATCATACACTATTATCAAGTTAGGTTTATCCCAGGAATGCAAGGATTCTTCAATATACACATCAATCAAGGAGATAAACCATAATAACAAATTGTAGAATAAAAACCATATGATCATCTCAATAGATGCAGAAAAATCTTTTAACAAAATTCAACACCCATTTATGATAAAAACCCTCCAGAAAGTCAGCATAGAGGGAACTTACCTAAACATAATTAAGGCCATCTATGACAAACCCACAGCCAACATCGTTCTCAATGGTGAAAAAGGTAAACCATTTCCTCTAAGATCAGGAACAATGCAAGGTTGTCCACTCTCACCACTATTATTCAACATTGTTTTGGAAGTTTTAGCCACAGCAATCAGAGAAGAAAAAGAAATAAAAGGAATCCAAATCGGAAAAGAAGTAAAGCTGTCATTGTTTGCAAATGACATGATACTATACATAGAGAATCCTAAGGATGCTACCAGAAAACTACTAGAGCTAATCAATGAATTTGGAAAGTAGCAGGATACAAAATTAATGCACAAAATCTCTTGCATTCCTATACACTAATGATGAAAATCTAAAGGAGAAATCAAGGAAACACTCCCATTTACCATGGCAAAAAAGGAATAAAATACCTAGGAATAAAAAAACCTAAGGAGACAAAAGACCTGTTTGCAGAAAACTATGACACTGATGAAAGAAATTAAAGATAATACAAACAGATGGAGAGATATACCATGTTCTTGGATGGAAGAATGAACATTGTGAAAATGACTCTACTACCCAAAGCAATCTACAGATTCAATGCAATCCCTATCAAACTACCAATGGCATTTTTCACAGAACAAAAACAAAAAATTTCACATTTGTATGGAAACACAAAAGACCCCTAATAGCCAAAGCAATCTTGAGAAAGTAATATGGAGCTGGAGGAATCAGGCTCCCAGACCTCACACTATCCTACAAAGCTATAGTAATCAAGACAGTATAGTACTGGCACAAAACCAGAAATATAGATCAATGGAACAGGATGGAAAGCCCAGAGATAAACCCATGCACACATTGTCACCTTATCTTTGATAAAGGAGGCAAGAATATACAATGGAGAAAAGACAGCCTCTTCAATAAGTGGTGCTGCGATAACTGGACAGCTAGATGCAAAAGAATGAAATTAGAACAATCCCTAACACCATACATAAAAATAAACTCCAGATGGGTTAAAGACTTAAATGTAAGGCCAGACACTATAACACTCTTAGAGGAAAACATAGGCAGAACACTCCATGACATAAATCACAACAAGACCCTTTTTGACCCACCTCCTAGAGAAATGGAAATAAAAACAAAAATAAAAAAATGGGACCTAATGAAACTTCAAAGGTTTTGCACAACAAAGGAAACCATAAACAAGACCATAAGATAACCCTCAAAATGGGAGAAAGTATTTGCAAATGAAGCAACTGACAAAGGATTAATCTCCAAAATTTACAAGTAGCTCATGCAGCTCAATAACAAAAAAACAAACAATGCAATCCAAAAATGGACAGAAAACCTAAATAGACATTTCTCCAAAGAAGATATACAGATTGCAAAAAAACACATGAAAGAATGCTCAACATCATTAATCATTAGAGAAATGCAAATCAAAACTACAATGAGATATCATCTCACTCCAGTCAGAATGGCCATCATCAAAAAAATCTAGAAACAATCAATGCTAGAGAGGGTGTGGAGAAAAGGGAACACTCTGGCACTTCTGGTGGGAATGTAAATTGGTACAGCCACTATGGAGAACAGTATGGAGGTTCCTTAAAAAACTACAAATAGAACTACCATATGACCCAGCAATCCCACTACTGGGCATATACCCTGAGAAAACCATAATTCAAAAAGAGTCATGTACCAAAATGTTCATTGCAACTCTATTTATTTACAAGAGCCAGGAGATGGAAGCAACCTAAATGTTCATCAACAGATGAATGGATAAAGAAGATGTGGCACATATATACAATGGAATATTACTCAGCCATAAAAAGAAATGAAATTGAGTTATTTGTAGTGAGGTGGATGGACATAGAATCTGTCATACAGAGAGAAGTAAGTCAGAAAGAGAAAAACAAATAACGTATGCTAACACATATATATGGAATCTAAGAAAAAAAAGAAAAAGGTCATGAAGAACCTAGGGGTAAGACGGGAATAAAGACGCAGAGCTACTAGAGAATGGACTTGAGGATATGGGGAGGGGGAAGGATAAGCTGTGACAAAGTGAGAGAGTAGCATGGACATATATACACTGCCAAACGTAAAATAGATAGCTAGTGGGAAGCAGCCGCATAGCACAGGGAGATCAGCTCGGTGGTTTGTGACCACCTAGAGGCATGGGATAGGGAGGGTGGAAGGGAGCAAGATGCAAGAGGGAAGAGTTGTGGGAACATATGTATAAGTATAACTGATTCACTTTGTTATAAAGCAGAAACTAACACACCATTGTAAAGCAATTATACTCTAATAAAGATGTTTAAAAAAAAAAGTGTTGGATCACAATGTTCAATGCAGCTCTACAATAGCCAGGACATGGAAGCAAACTAAGTGTCCATTGACAGATGAACGGATAAAGAAGATGTGGCACATATGTACAATGGAATATTATTCAGCTGTAAAAAGAAATGAAATTGAGTTATTTGTAGTGAGGTGGATGGACCTAGAATCTGTCATACAGAGTGAAATAAGTCAGAAAGAAAAAAAAACAAATCCTGTATGCTAACACATTTAAGGAATCTAAAAAAAAAAAAATGGTTCTGACAAACCTAGGGGCAGGACAGGAATAAAGACACAGACGTAGAGAATGGATTTGAGGACACGGGGAGGGGGAAGGGTAAGCTGGGACGAAGTGAGAGAGTGGCATGGACATATAAACACTATCAAATGTAAAATAGATAGCTAGTGGGAAGCAGCCACATAGCCCAGGGAGATCAGCTTGGTGCTTTGTGACCACCTAGAGGGGTGGGATAGGGAGGGTGGGAAGGAGACGCAAGAGGGAGGAGATGGGGATATATATATATATATATATATATATATATATATATATATATATATATATATCTGATTCACTTTGTTATAAAGCAGAGACTAAGACACCATTTTAAAGCAATTATACTCCAATAGAGATGTTTTTAAAAAAATCTAAGACATAGTTTTGATGTTATATCTACACTGAAGCACTGAACCTCTCAGTTTAAGGTATATTTATAATTTAGGGCATTGTGTATTTCCAGGGCAAAATAAATTGAATCAGCACCAGCTATCTTTGTACTCCATTACCATCCTAATGACAACATGGTAGAGAAACTTTCATAATCTGCTCATTTCTTTTAGGAATTTAGAATTTAGAATCGTTAATACTTATCACAGAAAGATTACGGGCCATACAAATAAAGAGAAATATTAGGTCAGAAATATAGGCAGCACATATTAACACAAAGCCTAGAAGAGCATCTTTTGAAATACAACATTCATTTGGAAATTCTTAATCAGCTTAGCACTATCATTTCAACCTAAGAGTGATTATAAAGCCGTTGGATCAATGCAGTATATACTCATCCCATTAAGATAACAGTTGAAAATGTGAACCAAAATTAAGAATAATATATTTGTATGTCGCTTTCCACCCATTCTCAGACCCCCTCCCCTAAATCTAACTTTCTTTGGTAGGTAAAGCTCAGATACACACTGTGGGTGAAATGGATATGTCATAAGGCCAATAGGAAATACAAGATTTAGGACAGATAAAGTAGCCCATCAACACTTCTTAGGTACTGGGAAGAGCTCCCTTTCCCCTTTCATGATACTAGGAACATAGGGAGACAGAAAGTGTAGGCACCCAAGAAATATGGACAGAAGTAAGACAGACAGACTTGTGCCCTTGCTCTTGCTGTTCTTCAACAATACTGCAAAAGCAGTATTTAGTGAGATAAAGTCCTATCCAAGGCATCCTTATGATGGCTGGGTATTTAGTGAGAAGAACCGTTAGGACAAGATCCAGATCAAGAAATGGACTTCTCATTTGCATAGGAAAACTGAGGGTTTCATACCTTCTTTGCTGTGGGCTGCCTTTTGCTATAAACCTAAATGGAGTTACTCCTAGCTTATTGGGGTTAGGAGTGAGGTGGGTGATGACTACAGCCTCCAATTATTCCCAGGGGAAAAAAAAGTGAGTCAAGAGTTCCACTACCACTGTGTCTTCCAGGATTATTAATACAAAGAGACTTGGGACTTCAAATTGACACTGGGAAAGTATTATCTTTACAGTAGATATAGAAGCTACATAGTAGTGAAAGAATCTGTAGGCAAACTTTACCACCTCTCTGGATGCCATTCTTAAATAGAGCTTTCTCGGTTAATACTTAGTACATTATACCAGTAACCATAGCAGCGTACGGATTTGAATATTGCTGTTAAATTCCATATAATTGGGAAACGTAAAGATGAATTAACATTATTTCCTTTTCTGCTCCACAGAGGTAAGTTGGTATGAAGTTGGGTCACCCTGCAAAACAGAGCCAGAAATTTTTCTCTTTCAAGACCATGAAGAAGGAAACTGAGTGAAGAAATTGAACTTAAATCTGAAAGAGATGGGCTTAATATTTGTCAAGCATCTCTACCTAGGCTAAAATATTTAATCCTTTCAGAGCCATCTGAGGCATAGGTGTTATTATCACTACTTTATAGATGAAGAAACCAAGGCTTAGGAAGTTAAGTAGCTAACTGAAGGTCACACAGCCAGAGAGTGGCAGGAGCAGGATGCAAACATAGGTGTATTTTTCCTGATTCCAAATACTGTGCTCCTTCCTAAGGCATCTTAGTTACCATTGGAGCCATTTTACAGATAAGAGAACCAATAATTAATTTCTTCTATCCTTTGACAGGTAAGAAAACTGCAGCTCAGAGTAATTAAGCATCTTCCCAAAGTCACATAATTACTTAATGCCACAGAATTCAAACCTACTTTTTCACAACAGATTTACCACTAGATCACAAGTATCACAACTAAATCTAAGCCAAAATGGGAAAGAAAACGATTCATATCAATATTGTTGTCACCAGACACATAGATTAGAGCAAGTCTACCACCACTGGCCATCTGGTCTACAAATGTGGTGGGATCAACAAAAGAGCCAAAGAAAAAATTTGAGAATGAGGCTGCTGATATGAGAAAGGACTCCTTCAAGTATGCCTGGGTATTGGGCAAACTGAAAGCTGAACATGGGCTTGGTATCACCACTGATATTCCCCTGTAGAAATTCAAGACCAGCAAGTAGTATCATTGATGTCTCAGGACACAGACTACCCAAAACATGCCTATAGGCACACCCTAGGCTGACTGTGCTGCGCTGACTGCTGCTGCTGCTGGCATTGGTGAAGTTGAAGCAGGGATCTCCAAGAATGGGCAGACCTGTGAGCATGCACTTCTGGCTTACAGACTGTGGGCGAGACAACTAATTCTTGGTGTTAAAATGGGTTCCACTGAGCCACCCGGCAGCCAGAAGAGATAAAAGGAAATCATTAAGAAAGTCAGCACCTACATTAAGAAAATTGGCTACAACTCCAACACAGTGGCACTTGTGCCAGTTTCTGGTTGGAATGGTGACAACATGCTGCAGCCAAGTACAAACATGCTTTGACTCAAAGGATGGAAAGTCACTCATAAAGATGGCAATCAATGCCAGTGAAACCACGATGCTTGAAGCTCTGGATTGCATCCTGCCACCAATTCTTCCAACTGACAAACCCTTGCATCTGCTCCTCCAGGGTGTCTACAAAATTGGCAGTATTGGCACTGTCCCTGTGGAGACTGGTGTTCTCAAACCCAGCATAATGGTCACCTTTGCTCTAGTCACCATTACAACTGAAGTCAAGTCTGTTGAAATGCATCCTAAAGCTTTGAGTGAAGCTCTATCTTGGGACAAGGTGGGCCTCAATGTCAAGAACATGTCTGTCAGAGATGTTTGTTGTGGCACTGTGGCTGATGACAGCAAAAATGACCCACCAGGGACTTCCCTGGTTGCACAGTGGTTAAGAATCTGCCTGCCAATGCAGGGGACATGGGTTCAATCCCTGGTCCTGGAAGATCCCACATGCCGTGGAGCAACTAAGCCCATGTGCCACAACTACTGAGCCCACATGCCACAACTGCTGAAGCCCATGTGCCTAGAGCCCGTACTCCGCAACAAGAGAAGCCACCACAATGAGAAGCCCACGCCCACAACGAAGAGTAGCCTCCACTCTCCGCAACTAGAGAAAGCCTGCACGCAATGACCAAGACCCAGCGCAGCCAAAAATAAATAAATAAATGACCTACCAATGGAAACAGATGGCTTCACAGCTCAGGTGATTATCCTGTACCATCCAGGCCAAATTGGTGCTGGCTATGCACTTGTGCAGGATTGTCAAATAGCTCATGTTGCTTGCAAGTTTGCTGGGCTGAAGAGGAAGGTTGACTGCTATTCTGTGAAGAAGCTGGAAGATGGTTCCCAATTCTTTAAAGCTGGTGATGCTGGCATGGTTCATTTGGTTGCTGGAAAGCCCATGTATTTTGAGAGATTTTCTGACAATCCTCCTCAGGGTCATTTTGCTGTTTGTGACATGAGACAGACGTGTCTTGGGTGTCGTCAAAACAGTGGATGACCCAGAAAGTTCAGAAGGCTAAGTGAATAATATTCCTAATACCTGACACCCCAGTTTTAATCAGTTGTTGAAGAACATTATCAGGATTGTTTGTTTCTGTTGGCCATTTAAGTTTAACAGTAAAAGACTGGTTAATGATAATGCATTGTAAAACTTTCAGAAAAAAAAGGGAAATATGTTGTGGACCATTTGTTTTTGTGTGCATATGGCAGTTTTAAGTTATAAGTTTTTAAAATCAGTAATTTTTAATAGAAACAATTTGACTAAAAATCTGTCACAGAATTTTGAGACCCATTAAAATAAAGTTTAATGAGAAACCTGTGTCCTCTTTTGGTCAAGACTGTAAATTCCTATAGTACTACTTAGGTAAAAGATTTAAGTAAGCATTTCCTATCATCTATTTTTGGCGTTTTATAAGGAACCTAAATGCCCATTGACAGATGAATGGATAAAGAAGATGTGGTATATATATATATATATATATATATATATATATATATATATACACAATGGAATATTACTCAGCCATTAAAAAGAATGAAATATTAACATTTGCAGCAACGTGGCTGGACCTAGAAGTTATCATACTAAGTGAAGTCAGTCTGACAAAGACCAATATCATATGATATCACTTATATGTGGAATCTTAAAAAATGATACAAATGAACTTATTTACAAAACAAGAATAGACTTACACACATAGAAAACAAAGTTATGGTTACCAAAGTGGAAGGGGGAGGGGGAGGGATAAATTAGGGGTTTGGAATTAACAGATACATACTACAATAGATAAAATAGATAAACAACAAGGATTTACTGTATAAGACCAGAAACTATTCGATATCTTACAATAACCTATAACGGAAAAGAATCTGAAAAAGAATAGATATATGTATGCATACATATAACTGAATCATTTTGCTGTACACCTGAAACAATTGCAACATTGTAAATCAACTATACTTCAACTTAAAAAAAGGCCAAATTCTGCAACATTAATGTCCATGTGCTGCACACAAAATTTTGTGTAGTCACATAAACAGTGAGTAAATTTTTTGGTATAATCTCAAATTTTAGTTTCGCGGTTATTGGAATGTGCATTCTCAGATTTACAAATTTTGAAGTAGTTTAAAGAATCTAAAGTGTAAGGCTTAAATAGTAATAACTGCCCTGCTAGAGTTCATTATATCTAGATTCTAGGAAAAATAAAGGTGCTGGGAGTTGAAGAAAAAAAAAAATTCAGGACTTCTAATTTCTTCTCCAGGACTCTTTGCATTTTACAGGTAATTGTAACATTCTACTAAGTCCAGTGTTTATCATTTTGTAATGTCATTTGTAACCTTTGCAGAGCATTTATTACTTAATTTAGATGACATCCAGGGTCAAATTGACTCTTAAAATCTAGACAAGACTGGTCTCCAGCATACCTCATGTTGAAAGTCCAAATCCCTGTCCAAGATTTCTGTGCATTCCTGGGGGGCTTATGTTCTCATAACTGTCTCCTGCTTCAGCTGACTTCTTGTTCTCCACTTGGTATCTTGCAACTTGCTCATTACTGCATGGGTTTTTTAGCTACCTTTCTTAGTTTTACATACACACACACACACAAATAAAATTATGCACACAAAGCCTTTGTGTAGCAGATGTTACAAAACGTTTAGAGAAATTAAGAAATAGATGGGGTTTGCACTGCCGACCCATCACAACTGGAATTAATAGTCATTCTGTTCTAGAGAGTCTTTTGGCTGATTTTCTGTTGCTCAGCCATTCTCTCTCCTTTCTGTCCCCTCCTACCACCATCATTTTTTCTTTTTAATGCAAAGTAAGTCTACCCTCCATTTGTTCTGCCCCACACTCTGAATCCTACGGTGGGCCTATTTTTTCATACCCAAATGCTCCAAGGTATTGTCTTCTTTTAAGACCACTTATTCCCAAAAGAAATTGTACTATCAACTATTAAGAAAACAATAGGATTTTTTAAACCACCCATGAACTATACCACATGATCTAAGGGGAACATAGGGAAGAAAATCTGCTCTTAAAGAGTAGCTAGGGGCTTCCCTGGTGGCGCAGTGGTTGAGAGTCTGCCTGCCAATGCAGGGGACACGGGTTCGTGCCCCGGTCCAGGAGGATCCCACATGCCACGGAGCGGCTGGGCCTGTGAGCCATGGCCGCTGGGCCTGCGCGTACGGAGCCTGTGCTCCGCAACGGGAGAGACCGCAACAGTGAGAGGCCCGCGTACCGCAAAAAAAAAAAAAGAGTAGCTAAGCTAATAGGGAAATAGATACACATAACTCAGAGTTCCCTTGGGCCTCACCAGCCTGTGAAAACAACGAGGTCACATGATATTTAACAGTTCAGTCTCCACAACATGCCCACATCCCCCCCAACACCCCCAGCCCCATGTCCTGACAGATATGAGGAAGGCCAATATAACATAAATTCAGCTAATACAACTATGGAGACTAAATAACGTAAAATTAGAGGGGAAAGACATCTGAAGACTGAAGAGAGTTACTAAGATGACCATGGGTGAAATGGTCCACCTGAGGTTTAAGTCAGCTATTTCATTTTCTGAGCTTGAGTCACCAGGGTTCAACGGTAACAGCCTCTAAAGGTCTGTTTGTTTAATCTATTTTAGTTTTATTCTCCCCCAACAAAAAAATCTGGGGTTTCCATTGCTGACCAAATGGAAAGTATTAACACTCAAAGCAACTGACAATGGAGATCTGTTTAACTTCATGTTACAATGTTTCTGTTATAAGCAATGAGAAAAACCAGTAAAGTCAGTGAAAAGGCAATCTTGCAAAACAAGTTTTAAATAATGTAGCTACCACAGGTCCTCCATTCCTAAAGTTTTTTATTCATAAAATTCTAGCAATATCATTTGGTGGCAAAACTTGAACTGAATAGACATGAGACTGTTTGTAGTCATTATTCATCTCAATTCATAGGAGTAGTCCTGTGTTTCCTGAAGAAACATGCAAGTGCTTGATTACAGGGTGCTCCTCCAGCCACACTAAAGGAAGTATGTAAGATGTGGAATGCATAATCTACCTTTCCAAAGTCTAAGACATGCTGAATTCCAGTACCCACGTGACCCCAAGGGTTGCAGATAAAGGGTTGTACACCTATGTGTTGACATCTGCTAGAGGAAACTGAGAGCAAAGTGAAGGGAAGTAATGGCAAATGGGGGAAGCTGGTATGGCTCCAGGGGCCCAATTTTCAGAAGGCCTGGTTAAACATGTGGTCTGTCAAATGCAGAGAATACTAGATAGAGGACCGTTGTAGACATCTGGAGTCGTACAGAGGCTGTGGTGAGTGAGAATATTTGGGAAACCCGAACAAGTCCTCCAGCCAAAGTCAGACTTGCCTATGGGGACCTGTGGCCCAGCTACTCATCACCACCTACAAAGCAGGGTGTTGAGGGCAGGACAGTAAGATCACAAACATTCTAGTGGAAGTTTCTAATCTCCTCCTTTTTATTTTAAGAAATCTGATCATTTAAGTTTGGGGTTTATTTCAACGCTCATTTAATTTTCAGAAAAGGGATTATTTTAAAAAGAAAAAAGAGAGAATAGAAAAATAAAGACTTACTTACTAAAATAGGTCTTAAACTTGGCAGCACATCAGAATCACTTGGGAAGATTTTTAAACTACTGATCCCTGAACCCATCCCAGACACACTGATAAGGATATCCTGAAGTGCTTCCAACGCACATGAAATTTTCAAAGTGACCCAAGGTAATCTTGATGCGTAGACAAGGTTGAGAACTACTGCCTTAGGAATTTTTTTTTTTTAATTTTTAAAAAGAGAAAGACTTTTCCCCTATTTCTGTGCAAGGAATGAAAGTGCCAAAGGTCCAGAAAAGCCCAAACAGGGTGGCGAGTACACTTTGCAGTTCTTGTTTAATCACATGTACTAACCACACAAAGGAAGTTTCATTTCTGCAAAACCTATCCGTTTCTCTTTCATACTTATTGTTTGCAATCCTAGATGTATAAAACAATTTTCAGCCAATGACTTCATCTTCCCCAACCTTGAGGCCATGGATGTGTCCAACATTTATGTACCATCAAGGATTAAGGGAAGATCTGCTATATGTCAGAAGGAAAAACAGCTTCCCAGAAATTCCCTTTTGTGTTGGATGGAATGTAGCAGAATCAGTGTCTTGACAGGTACCTAACTTCTTTTCTTTCTTCTGATGGCGTATGTGCATAATACACTCTACATTCTTCATACGTATTCTTAAGCAATCTGGCTTTCTCTCCTTTTTCTCTGAATTACCTCATAATGAAGAAAATGTTGCAAGTTAGTCTCTCTCTTATCTGCTTTAAAATATGGCTCCAGAATGCTTTCTCTTTGACTGTATCCTGTGTATCCCCATGACTGTTTGGTTTATTTGTGATAGCTGACAATTTCTTCTCTTCATCTGCTGCTTTGTGGAAATGATCAAGCCAAACAGGATTCATATTCTTCATGTGTTAGCCAACCAAACATATTTTCCAAGCTATTATTTATTTTTCTCTTTCCATTTGGACTTTTTCTCCCTTCTCCTCCTTCAAGTCTCTTCCTCAGAGGTTCTGCCTTTATCCTCAATTCAAATTGGGTAACCTGTTACTGTTTCTTAGAACATCATATGCTTCACTTTTCATAGCACTCATCACAATTTAATTAAATGTTTATCTCTATACTTATTTATTTAATGTCTATTTTCTTACTAGATGATAGAATATTTGAGGTCAGGAACCAAGTTTGTTTTGTAGTTTAGTCTGTTGTTTAGTTGTTTAGTTTGTCATTTGGTTTGATTTGATTTTTGTTTTTATCCTTTGTTTCCCGTGTGTGTCTGGGTGTGTGTTTGGGGATTTTCCTGGGTGGGTTTTTGTTCGTTTGTTTGTTTGGTTTTTGGAGGGGAGGGTCCTTTCTTTTTTTTTTTTTTTACATCAGTGCCTAACACTGTGTCACATCAGTGCCTAACACTAACACAGAGTGGATGATAAATAAATACTAATTGAATCAATGGATTAAAAGCCCCAAAGATCCAAGTAACCTGGGGTATTGGATATGTTCATCAGAAGGTCACTGGAGACTTTATGAAAAGGTGTCAGTTAAAGCAGAGATAACTGGAAACCAGAAAGCAGTAGACTAAAGATGGGCTGGGAGCCCAGAGAAAGGAGGTATAGTACACCCACCTTTGCATAGCAAGACTTGCAATTGTCATGTAAAAACAAGTGTCCAAAATGTAAGACTTTAACCAGTGAGTCACACCTAACCTAATAAATGAACATTTATTTCAGAGTTGCACATTCCATTTTTATATAATTGTGATTCAGAACAAATACCTTGATGATGCTTTATTTGCTATGGCAAGTGCTTAACTGCAGCTTGTTTTGTTGGCATCTATTTAAATGTCAGTAAAACTCTCTCCCACAGATATTAAATTTTATAATTAATCATTCATGAAGCCTTCTTTAATCAACTTTTCCTTAAGTATTTCAAATTCTTGTCAGGCCCATTCATTTCCCCTATGATGATCTAAGAATTGGTTTTAGGCGATAAATTGACTATGTTCTCCCAAAGCACATTTTTCTTAAGAGTTTGAAAACATTCATCTTTATTCACCTAAGTTATCATGCAGTGGGGCCTGAGCTACAGTAAACACAACATAATGAGTAGCATCTGTTAACCCAATGGCAAGTGATATCAAGCATTTTCAAGTTTCTTGCATTTTTATGATAAGTAATATAATTTGACCCATATATTCAGTGAATTAGTCAACTAACATGTGCAAGTGCCAACCATAAGTCATATCCGGGAAAAGAATTATATACACACTATGATATGTAATATGAAAAGATATATAACACTATGCTTGTCCTCATGGAGTTTATAGTCCAAGTGGAAAGACAGACATGCAAGCAAGTAGGAGCAGTAAAGAGTTAAGCAGCTATTATGGAGGCAAGTATAACTGATAGAGGAAAATTTGGAGTCTGGGATAATAGGAGTGTCAGAATGGCTTCCTGACCTGAGCTGTATCTTGAAAACTGAGTAAATAAGGGGGTTGGAGTGAGAGGATAATGGGGAGAAAGGACAGTCCGGACTTGAAAAAGTGGATCAAAGACCCAGGAACGTGAAACAGCATGACATCTTGGACATGCTGGTCATTAGGCGTCTTGCAGGTCACTGGGCACAGAGTGGGGTTCAGTAAGAAATGAGATGGGAGAGGCAAGGAGAGACCAGGTTTTGTGGTGTTTTGTGTGCTGTGCTGAGCAGTTTGGATTATATTCTCTTGGCAATGTGGCATCTCTGGAATGTTTCAAGTAGGGAATTACTTGGTGAGACAGGTGTTTGAGGAGCTCACTTTGGCAGCTGTTTAGAGATTGAATTAGAAAGTTTGAGGTCTGGAGGCATTTTATTAATTCATTCAAACATTTTAAAAGTACTTTTTAAGTACCAGATACTGTCTACCTCTAGGAATATGGGAATGAACCAAAGAGACAAGATCTCTGGTCTCACAGAGCATCCTAGCAGAGGCAGATAGATAATTACTAAACAAGTAAAGAGACAAACAAGAAAAACAGAAGATAACGTTAAGCACTGTGCAAAAATGAAAATAGGGTGACATAAGAGAGACTGGCCAATGGCTACTTGAAATTGCATGGAAAGAAAGACCTCTCTGAGCAGAATCTGAATGACAAGAAAAATCCGTCATTCTATGATTGGGCAGTAAGTATTCCAGGCTAAGGGACAGCTGGTGCTAAGAAGATAAAAGTTTAGCCAGCTCAAGAAATGGAAACAAGGCCAGTGAACAGTGTTAAAATGGTGAGGGGTAAGCAGTTAAGTTTAATAGGTAGACCCAGACTAGAATTCAAAGGCCATATGACCTGAGGCAACATATTTGGGTTTTATTTTAAGTGCCATAGGAAGTCACTGCATGGTTTTAGGCAGGCAAGTGACATGGTCTGGTGTATATTTTTAGATGATCATGGGCTTCTTTGTGGAAGGTGGACAGGAGCAGAAGTAGAAAGAAGTTGGCAAGCTATTGCAGTCGTCCTCATGAAAGGGATCAGGTGGAATAGGGTGATGGCAGTAGAGATGGAGAGAAGCAGAGGGAACTGGGACGTGTGTGTAGAGTTAAAAAGGACTTTTTAGTGGTAGATTAAACGTGGGGAACAAGAGGAAAAGTGGAATCAAAGAACACTGCTGAATGTTTGGCATGTGCAATGTGTGGTTGTTGGAAATATTTGTTGAGAAAGGAGCAGATTGGAGAGAGGAAAATGGGAATTTCTATGGGACCATGTTAAATGTGAGATAACTATTGAATCCAAGAGGAGATGTCAAGTTGGCAAATGGGTGTACGTGTCTGGAGCTCCAAGGAGAGGTCAGAGCTGTAGATAAAGATTTGAAAGTCACCCCTGTGTAGTGTTTCGAAAGCCCTGGGACTGGGTGGGACACCAAGGAGATGGTGTAATGGGAGGAGAGGAGGATACCCAAAAACCAGCTAACCAGCTCTGGATGCTGAGAAGAAGATGTAAATATGGTTTTAAAAAGATACTGTGGCAGCACAGAAGCCAAGAAAATAATGAATGGCTTTAGAATATGATTATAAGTTTAAAAAAAAAGTATGATATCATTATAATAGGCAGAGCTTCTTTTGCAGCTACTTAGCTTGTCCATGTCTCTCTTATTCAGCTCTGAATATGTAGTGCTGTAGGAGTGTCTGACACAGAGTAGTAATAAAATAAATCTTGCAAGGGACCTGGGTTGGAGTTTATATAGATGTGGGAAACTTCAAAATTGAGGTCATGAGAGTGGGTGAGTGAGACTACCCAAGATGGGTGTAGAATGGGATAAAAGCCAAGGGCAGAAAGAACCCAACAAATAATAACATTTAGAGAATGTTTAGCAGTGGAACATTTAGCAACACTTAACAGTGGAAACAAAGAAGGAGCATTCAGTAAGACAGGAGTGGAGCCAGGAGAGTGTTATTACTGTGGTTGAGGGGTGGGGATTGGCGGGGGAGGAGTGGGAATGTGAAAAGCTACCAAAAAATAGAGTCTGCTAGCAGACTTTGGAGAAAAGTAAACAAAGAGGACCTTGGTTTTAGTGGGTGAGGAAGAGGTAAGAAAGCCAGGAAAGTAAGTTTGAACTATTACTTCAGGATATGGGAGTTATTGCTTAATGAGTATAGAATTTCAGTTTTGCCAGATGAAAAGACTTCTGTGAATATACTTAACACTACTGAGCTGTACATTCAAAAGTTGTTAAGATGGTAAGTTTTATGTTATGTGTGTTTTACCACAATGTAAAAAAAGAATTTTTTTTCAAACCTAGATAAACAGTAAAAGTAGAACAATCACGAGATTGATGAAAAGAGACCATCTTCCTCTGAAGCTGGAGAAAAGGAGGTGAACCTGATGCTGATGAGGAGTTAGGAGACATCAGCACAGAAAACAAAGAGAAGAGTGTACATTAACCTGACTTTTCTAAAATATAAGGTGTGGTTGTCAGTGAGAATGGGAGGGCAGGCAGGAGTGACTCCCACCTCAGTGATCCTTGACGTCTGAGGAAGATAGCTTAGTGAGATCATTTCACAGAGGAACCAAACCTTGTTTTTGCTGTTCCTCTCCTGCTAGACAGTTTTTCCCCAAAGTGTATTACTTATTATTATAGTCAGTCAATGAGATTAATACACAGATAAATACAAAATCTTGTATTTGAGTGTATTCAGATTTATATCAAACTTAGCATCCACATTATTTCTTTTGTTCTGGTTGTACAGAAGCAATAAGATCATGACTTCCACAGACCAGTAGTTTTGAAAATGTATTTATTTGTTGACAGCTCACCTTGCAATCTTAGGAAAGTCTAAAATTAAACAAATCTAGAGGCTTAAAAGAGGAATAGTGGTAATTTTTATTTTAAATATGAATTACAATATCTAAGAGTTGCTTGCATTTATTTCATAATGTCAGAAGCACTCATGATATACAAAAAACACCAAAAATACCTACAGTGAAATATCACAGCACAATTTTACTCTTTCCCACCTGATTATTAATGCCAGCGAGAGTAGAAACAGAGCAGATGTGCCTGAACCTTGCCTGGCATTTAATTTATCCCAGTGCACATGTGCAGGAATATTTTATTTGCTTGCAAAATTTTATTTGTATCTATATAGACAGGCTTGAATTTTTAAAAGAGCAGTGTATAGGTACAACTTTTTATTGTGGAAATGTTTATAAGCAAATTTTTGTTTTATTCATAAATATTTCAGTATGTATTTCTAAAAGCTAGGAACTTATTTTTTTAAACATAACAATACCATGATCACATCTTAAAAAGTTAATAACTCCTTAATATCATCAAATGTCTACTCATCATTTCAACTTCCCAATATATTTCCCAGTCATTCAAATAAGAACCCCAATAAGCTCCATATATTGCAGTTAGTTGATGCATCCTCTAAGTCTCTTTCAATCTATAGCTTCCCTTTTCATCTTTCATTTTTTCCCCAGCCTCTTCCTTTTATATTGAAATTGAATAATAAATGGGACAGGAACTATGCTAGACACTTAATGGATATCATCATATTTATTCATCACCAGAACCCTTTACAAGTAGATATTATAATTACCTAGATACAAGATCAGGAAATGAAGGCTTAGAAAAATGAATACACTAGCAGTGACAGAGTTTACATCTGCAGACCTCCTTGACTCCAAAGCCCATGTTCTTTCTATCGATGGCCTCCCAAGTCACCATGTACTTGGGTCTCCAAAGCTCAAGACGACCTCTGTTTTCTTTTGAAATGCTATCCAAGCAAATTTGAGCCCAGGCATCCCAGAAATCTGGGTTTCTGTAATGAATGAAGGAATGAGTATCAAACCTTCTAACCACTTAGATATTTCCAATTAATTCCCACAAAAACAACAGAAATTACTGAAATATCAGCTGAGCAATCATCCCCTCATCCCCAACTCCTGGTATCAGCTTTTAGCCTTTCAGAGGTCAGAAGGAGATGAAGAAGTTGTTGAGAGTGACCGGAGAGTGCCATAAGGAGAGAGAGATTCAAAATGGCATCTGTCACACTTGCCTCCTTGACCTCAAGCTTTGCAGAGTTGGTAACTACCGAATGATGACTCTAAACATAATGAAAGTCAGGCAGACTCTGTTTTTCTTAAAAAAAAAAAAAACAGTGCCTTAAAACCTTGTAATAAAACAAGTTTAAAGCAGTTTCAGTCTCTCAGAGAGGTAATATTTTGATCAGGGATTGCATTCTTGACCAAAAAACCATCTCAAAAAAAAAAAAAAAAACAATAAGACATATCCAACAATATGTTAAAAAAAAAACCTTACAATTTTTGCAATTATTTAAAATAATAAAATAATATTCCAAGTGCTATAAATGAACATAAATTTACCTAGTATATTGATGTTTAAAGCAGTCCCAATTTACTATAATTGCACATAGAGCTTACAAATGATATGATCCTACTGAATCTCCATATTTACTATTGTTACACTTGTATTCAGTCTCCCAGACTTGGGTCTATCATTTTCATGTTACTTTTTTGGATATATGGTGAATGCCAACTTTATGCCTAAGTAAAAGTTTATTTTGTTCCTGTAGTCATTCAATGCACATTTAATGAGCCAATCTTAGGTGACAGGTCCAGTGTTAGATGCTAGATACTAGAGAGCTAATGACTAATAAGACAAGGTTACTGTCAGTAAGTAGCTCAGTCCCATAGAGAACCGACATGTAAAGGAACAAAGATGATATAATGCAATGAGAACTGGGTGTATAAAGTGCTACAAGGATGCATGAAAGGGAATAGCTAATGCTGCCCAGAGTCTAGGAGGTTTTCACAGAGGAGAGCATCTATGAACTGACTGTTGAAGGATGACAATGATGATGGTGAAAATGGTGGTTCTGGTGGTGGTAGTTCTGGTGGTGCAGGTTGTGGTGATAGCATCTATCGTTACTGAGCACTAACTAAAGGCTTATAACTGTGCCATGTTTATATAATATCTCACTAAACCTTCACACTAGTCCATCGAGATCAGCTTTACCCACATTTTACAAAGGAAATAGCTGAGATCTAGGAAGTTAAGAATTGTACCTAATCACACAAGAGATAGGTGAAATCAAAACCACCTACCAAAACTTTTGGTTAAACCAACCCCTCCGGTTGCAACAATAGCTTCTTATGCTAATACTCTCGGCCTCTCTGCCCAGGAGTTTGTCAGGTGGGCGAGTAGAGGAAGGACATCCCAGGCAGAGGGGTGGGTGTCTACAAAAGCTTTGAAGTGAGGGGCAGCAGTCCACACTCACAGAAAGCAGGTCCTGGTAGAGAGTAGAAAATGATTACAGTCTCTGCTAGAAGTTTTTCACTAAACATTCAAAAAAAGATCATTTGAGTAAAAGTGTTGAGAGTGGAATTGGAGTGGATGAGCAATAGAGTTTATTTACAGTGAAGCTGAAAACTTAATATATTACCTTTCCATCTTCTCAACTGCAAGCTACTTTCAGGCAGAAATTGACAACCAGGTTATATAGTTTATTAATTACATGATGTATTTATTCATTTGACAAATATTTCTTGGATGCCTCTATATCTAGGCAGACACTGTGCTGGGCACTGCAGAGAAGGAGGTAAAGAAGACACAAAGCCTCCTCAACAAGGGCATCACCTGGAGGAGGAGGCTGGCATCTCGGCAAGCAGACAGCAAGCACGAGGGACCCGTGTGACCATGTCCTCACTTCCCTCAAATGATTCTCGGTTGGGCACAGTGGTGTTGCTGCCCACAGTGACTTCAGCTGGATGCACAAAATGCACCATGGTTTGAATTTAGAAGCTCCTAAATTAAGAATTAGATTCACAGAGAGATTGAATAATCAGAATAACAGCAGACAAGAGCCAGTGGGAGATGATTTTTCAGAATCTAATAGTCTTTGTCTTTCATGAAGCCTCAGACAATTGTACTATCATGCCACAGTTGGAATACTTCAACTTTATGTCCACCAGGAATCTACTTCTGCATGATATTACAGATAATACTGAAAAAGAAATGTTTGTTTTGGAAAAGGAAAAAGAGAATTAAACCTTGTAATTATTTGTGTTTAAAGGTTTCCAATGTTTAATTTTCTTAAGGCAAAAGCTACCTGACAGGGTCTTGATTTCTAAGTGGAATAACTAGAGGATTAAACAATTGTTAACAATGTAATATTTAGTTAAAGTAGATTAATAGATAATGTGATAGAAAAAATAGAAAATGAATGAACATCAAGGATACTAAAAGGCAGATAACCACAGTGAAGATCAGGGGACAGCTGGCCTAACGCTCTATAGTGGTGCTTTAAATGGAAGATAGAAACTGTGGTCTCTCCCAGTGAAACACCATGCGCATATTCAGAGGCAAGATTAATATATATGAAGGTGGAGGACGTGAGCAACGTGCTATGAGAAATGGAACCAAATATTCCCTAGGTCTTAAAATTCAGTGATTGCCCCCTCCTAGCCACCTCCTTCTGTCTGAAGTCATGGTAAATGGCATTCTCAGAGTGCATGCTGTGAAGTTCCAAGTATCAAGTGGGTCTGCATTGATGTAAACATAAGTCTAAGAATGGAGGTTCCTCTCCATAGTGGTTCATAAGAACACATGACTCTTACAAAGATTTGACAATGTGGACCTAGCACGGGAAAAAAAGAAGAGTGGGGAATTAGAGTACATCTCTGTGGTTTAGAGCTTATGCTTTGATTCACATTTGTAATTAAACAGCCTTTGACCCATTCAAATGCATCACTCCAGGAAAGTCCCCTTCTCTGTCCTGTATCATCATTTTCTCCTTGTCTATTTGTTGGATCATTTCCAACACATGTAAACATGTTTTTTCTTTTTCATCTTATAAAAATGTCCTCTCTGGACTGTACTTCCCCCTTCAGCTGCTGCCCATTTCTCTGTTCTCCTTTTCAGCAAAACTTCTTGAAAGATTTGACTATTCACTACTCACTATTTATTCCTCCAATTTTGTTACCACACTCTAATTAGGCTTTTCCACCACTACTCCCCAAAAGCTCATTAATGAACTCCATGTTGCTGAATCCAACGGTCAATGCTCAGTCATCTCTCTTGGCATTATCAGCAACATCTGATACAATTGACAGCATTCAATTTCTTGGAAATACTTCCTTCACTTGGAATCCATGGACACACATTGGCTGCCTCCCTTACTGGTTTATCCTCTTCTCCAAGCCCAGTGCTTGGTTCTTGAACCTCTCTCTTTTCTCCACACTCTCACTTGAGACCTCGTGGCGTTAAATACCATCTCTACGTTAATGACTGCCAGATTTATACTTCCATGCTGGACCTCTCCTCTGAAACCTTTTCTTATCCATCCAACCATCTACTCAGCAACTCTATTTGGATGTCTAAAAAATATCTCAAAATTAATATGTCCCAAACCAAACTCATGATCTCCTTGCCACCATCAAATTTGGATCACCCATAATCTTTCCCATCTCAGTAAATAGCATCCATCCTTCCACTTGTTCAAGCCCAAAATCTCAGAATTTGTGTCTAATTTCCTTAAAGTAAGAGTTTTTTTTTCTTTTCCCAAGAAAGGTCCTACTAAAATGTCACAGATCCCTTTGAAGAAGGACCCAGTGCCACAAGTACCACAAATCTTCCTTTCAGTCTTCCCCAAAGGGAATGTGGTAATTTACCAGGGTGACTGTGCACCATGGAAATGGAAATACCCAAACTTTTCTGGGATTACTGAAGACTGGCTCTGAGTTGACACTCATTCCTAAGAACCCAAAATGCTACTGTGGCCTACAAGACCAAATGGGGACCTATGGAAGTCAGGTGATAAATGTAATTTTGGCCTAAGTCTTTCATGGACCCAGTGGATGCAGAGACCCATTCTGTGATTATTTCCCTAGTGGCTTAAGGTCCAGTTGGAATTGACATTCTTAGGAACTGTCAGAATCCCCACAAGAAGGGCAGAATAATGATGGTTAAGATTATAGACTCTGGAGCTAGCCTGCCTGGGTTCAAATCCGATATATGTCACTAGCTGTGTGGCCTTGGGCAAATTACTTTATTAACTCCTTTGTGCTTCTGTTTCCTAATCTTAAAAATGAGATAATAATATCCCTTAAGGGTGTTATGAGGATTAAATGAGTTAGTATTTGTCAAATGCCTATACATAGTAAGTGCTACATAAATGTTGCTTAAATAAATAAATTCCTTAATCCCTTTCTTTACTTCACACTGCCCTTCAAATCAGTCAGGAACTCCTTTTGGCTTTACCTGCAAGTCATATTTTAAGTCTGACTGTTTTACACTACACTCCCTCCTCCCAGCCCCCACTGCCACCACCACAGAGCCAGCCTCAGCCAACTCTTACTGGATTATTGCAGTAACCTCTTAACTGATCAGGCCCTCCATTACCTCCCTAACCCCATCTCTTAATAGTCTCCATATTCATCCTACTGCACTCCCCCCACACCAGCTGCTCCCCAAGGACTCCAGACTTGCTCTCACTTTAGTGCCTTTGCACTGGCTGTGTCCTTGGCCTCGGATGCTCTCGCTCTGGTTATCCTCATGTGTCAACACTCTGACGTTTTTCGCAAATGTCAACTTCCTAATAAAGCCCACACTGATCATTCCTATTTAAACATTATTATGCCCCCATACATATTCCCAGTACATCCATACACACTCCTTATCCTGCTCTATTTTAATAGCACTCATCACTTCCTAAAATGTACAGAATTTACTGTATTTACTAGATCCCACAGAAGATCCTGAAAAGGTCTCAGGTGATTGAAGATCCACTAGATAGAAGGCACATGAATCCCCGAGTCACTTAGAGCAGAGTTGTCCAGGAGAACCTCCTGAGCAGCAACATACGCACTGAACTTTCCATGAGCAAGGCTGACTGCTTGCCAGGAGGTCCATCACCAGTTCGATGGAGCACAGATTACTGCCTCTACCTGGCCTTGCCATCATTCAAGAGCCTGCTTAACTGCCCAACTAATATCCCAGGGGTGAATGGAGCCATGCATAGGAAAAAGAAAATAACAATAGCACCTACAGCACCCAGCAACCAGAGAGAGGAAAACAAGCAGAATGCCTAAAACTGGCAGCTCCTTATATACCAGAAATGCTGGAGAAGAAAAATGATAGCTTTAATTTTTGCATGAGATTTAAAAAATGCTAATAACAATGGTGCTCAAAGAAATTCGCTTCTAATATATGAAGAGGAAAAAAAAAACAGACTCTGGAATTCAAAGAGTTTTTTCTTGTTTTGTTTTCTTTTTTAACTTTACAAATTCCACAGATGGAATAGAAGGAGCTTCTATTTTCTGTTGGGGATTGAATTTGGACGTGTATGATCAAGCAAAACATATCTCAACACAGAAAGTAAAAACACAAAGAGATGGAAATCATAAGAGAAATGTTTAAAAAGGGCTTGGAGGACAGATGCATAGACCCAACATGTGAATAATGAAATTTCCAAGGGAGGGAAAGGGAACAGATGTAGGAATGCATTAATTAAGGAAATAACAGAAGAAATTTTCCCTTTTTTGAAGAAAGACTCAAGTCTACAAATTTAAAGTGTTCATTGAGTTCCAGGCATAATTGATGAGGAAAAAAATTTTTAAAAACCCAGTTGGGCATATCCAGGCAGAATTCCTAAATTCAAGCATAAAGAAAATGTATAGGCTGTCACACATAAAAACTGTATTACATACAAAGGAAAGGGCCAACACAAATAGGACTGAGGCACTAGACAGAAGAATTACCCCCATAGAGCACTGAGGGAGGAGGATGCCAACCCCAAATCCTATCCCCACTGAGAAAGCCAGCTGTCAGGGTGAGAGAGGGAGTGGCAAATATGCGGGAATCCAGGACTTACATCACCCACATATTCCATCGAAGGTAATGCTTCAGGAAGCACGCCAAGACAACAAGATAATCAAAACAAAGTCCCTAGTAGGGCACAAAGAGGTGAGGAAATAGCATGAACATAAGTCTCTGTCTCTCTGCATATGTGTGTGTGTGTACAGTTTTCCACTTAGATATACTTAATTTTCCACTTAAACCTAAATTGAAAATGGTAGGATATCTGGGAATTTGTAATATAAGTGCTAAACAATGATCATATAAAGAGAAGAAACAACTTACAGAGGAAAACCCAAAAAAGTCTAAAAGTATTAAATAATCTCATAAATCCTTGGGAAGGGAGGAAGGAGCAAGTAGAGAAGGGAAGTGGAAGTTTTCTTAAGGTTTCACCTGAGAAACAAGTAGGGAAATGAAAACATTTTAAAGGTGAAAGAGGACAGAGAGAAAATAAAACACTTCCATGGAGAGATATGATCGGTACCTTATTTTCATATTGATAGCAGAGAAAGAAGTGGTTCAATAGAAATAAACAAAATGGGAGAGTAAAATACCTAGAAGAGTGGGGAAATGTGATAGAACCTCTAAATTTAATAAGGAAAAGATAGACAATTAATAGTACTTTGATCAACCCACCAAAACTAAGGGGTGGGGGAAGGAAAAACAACATAATATAAATAATATGCATGAGGTAAAATGAAAGAAATAAAATCAAAAATATCTGTTTTCAGTTAAATGTGAACGGATTGGATTCATCTTTCAAAGACAAAGACTGTCAGATTGGATTTTTTAAAAAGTAGATGTGTCTATTTTCAAAACACACTGGAAACAGAAGGTTTTTTTAATGTTGGAAAGAAAGAAGTAGGCAAACAGATATCAGGAAAATACATTTTTTTTAGAAAAGGAAAGGAGGAAAAGCAGCATACAATTATAATTAGCAAAGCAGCATTTAAGATTAAAAGCATTAATCAGGGCAAGAGGAAGGTTATAAAACATAAAGGCACCATTTATTAAAAGTATGTAACAGTCACAAATCTGTAGGTACCAAATATCTAAAAAGCTAAATATATGAAGCAAACACCACTAGAAATCTTCTTTAAAAATGATACATAAACCTTAACTTTATACTAGGTTATTTTAATAATTACTTTTATTATATCACTTTTATATTTTTGTTCCTGTGTTTAGTGTAGGTGGCCATGTTTATGCTTTGGTAGATCCCCTCAGGTGCAGTTATTCTTAGAGGAAGGGTGCCTGTAGGTATTAAGTTTACTTATAAAGATTCCAACAAGGGTCTTGTTTTGAAAGCTGGTGATCCCCTTACCACACTGTACACTCTCCCTTAGGCCAAAGTGAACCCAGCAAGAAGCATCACAGGGCCCACCAGGCAGAGAGCAGAATGGAGGGCCCCTGGGGCCCCTCTGAGGATATGTTCCATCCCTACTGGTGCAGCACGGCCTCAGGCCATCCTTCCACCCTGGTCCTCCACCAGGACCATCTGAGCCTCACACTGCATCCTCACCCCTAATGCGTTACCCCAGTGGGGTAAAAGGGGTGGGTGTCCTGAAGGGAGACCAGAGTCCTCTCTGTCCTCTGCTAGCCACTCCCTAGATTCAATCCTGGCACTTGGCAAACATTCATCCCTCTTCAATTTCAACAACAAAAGAGTTTTGAGTACACAGTATGTATAAGACCCTGTTCTGGGCTTCTTTATTTAGGGCACTTTTTCCCCCAAGATTTCCCTCAGGTCTGGTGAGTGAGCCAGAGTTCTAGGACTCATGTGGCTTCCAAATGCTCCACATTTGGGGCTTGTCTGGCAATGGTCCACAGGCAGTTCTGACCCATGACTTAATTTCCATCAGGCTGAGGAAAAATTATTGTATTAAGATTAATACAGGGACTTCCCTGGTGGCACAGCGGTTAAGAATCCTCCTGTCAATGCAGAGGACACAGGTTCGATCCCTGGTCCGGGAAGATCCCACATGTCGCGGAGCAACTAAGCCCATGCACCACAAATACTGAGCCTGTGCTCTAGAGCCCATGAACCACAACTACTGAAGTGCCTAGAGCCCGTGCTCCACAACAAGAGAAGCCACTGCAATGAGAATCCCCTGCCCTGCAACAAAGAGTAGCCCCCACTCGCTGCAACTAGAGAAAGCCCATGCACAGCAATGAAGACCCAATGCAGCCAAAAATAAATTAATTAATTAATCTTAAAAAAGATTAATACAATAAAGTGAGTTTTTAGTGAAGCTAAATCTATTCCATTTATACAATAAAGTGAGTTTTTAGTGAAGCTAAATCTATTCCATTTAGACAATTTTTCTTTATCCTGATACTATGTCCTTCCTCTTTATAGCTTAAAGTAGTCTTTCTCTTATGAAATGATAGCAGATGGCAGAGTTCTTTTTAATATTCTTACTTAAAAAATAAAACGTTGACGACCCTATGAACCCCCCCCCACAAATAATTTAATGTATGATGAATGTAAGATGTATAACTGTGAATTCAAATGTGTGGGGACCTCTATTCTCTATGGCTTCCTCTCTGTACTTTGTGTGGGTGTGGGTGTGTGGCCACACTGCAGGGCATGCGGGATCTTAGTTCCCCAAACAGGGATCGACCCCGTGCCCTTTGCAGTGGAAGCACAGAGTCTTAACCACAAGACCTCCAGGGAAGCCTCCCCACCCCCATACTACTAAGAACTATCCATGCTGAAAGTATACATTTCTGCCATCACCTCTCACTCTGCAAATACATCTTGACCAGCAATGGAAATGGTCCAGTCATTCAAGGAACCAGATTTCACCCGGAGGGATGGGGGCTACATAATACAGAATCCAGTCCTGGGAGGCTGGAAGAACACACTGCGTTGCCAAGCATTGCTGAGCCTGATGGATCTGTCCCCACATTGCCAACTGATGTCATAAGTTTGGTCCCCCACATATTCTACTGGGTAAACTCATCATAATCCAATGTCATTCTAAAAGAAAAATTCTCAGATACACTCATAGCAATCATCACAAATATGACAAAGTTGCCCTGAATCTGTCTTTAAAATTCAAAAGAATAAACAGTGAAAATTGAAGGTCATAATTTTACCGATCAAACCAAAGACAGAGAAGTGTTGTCTTCATTTACATCATGCTCTTACCTTCCAAACTTTCAAAATGATTCCTGATGTTCTCTCCATCATTCAGTGATTAAAATTTTAGGAAGTTTACTTTCAACCCAGGTTGAATTTGGCAGTTTGGCTCATTTGACATGGTGCTTCACTTCTTTCCTGCACAGGAGACAGCATAGTATAGGGAACTTTGGTCTGTCTGACAGCAAGTATCTGATTTTTAATCTTGACTGAAAATTTTTTATTAGCTATATTACTTTCAGCAAGCTTTTAACATCTCTAAGCCTCAGTTTCATCATTTGTAAAATGGATATTATAAGACAAACAGCATAGTTGTAATACAGTTGGTATAAAGTATTCAAGAAATGCTAGTAGTATTTTTTAATATAATTAGACCCAAATTTTACTTTCAAATAAACTTACACAAGATACCTTTTTTTCTGTTTGTATTATTTTTCAAAAAGCAACTGGGAGGAAGAGTTTAAATTTACTTCTCAAGTTCGTAAACAATTACACAGATGAACCTGGAGTGAAAAGGGTCTTGGGCCAAATGTTTTGCCTGCTCGTAATGCCACATATCCACAAATAAGAACTACAAGTGGTCTCAGCTTTAATTTCACACCACTGTCTCTTTAACCAAGCAGCGTCCTCAGAACTGTGCTTCAGTGCTGAATCATTACTGACTCAGAGGTTTATAAATACTGCTACATGAATCACTTGGAGTTTTCTTTAGTGGTCCCCTACTTCCCTCTCAAAGATTCAATTAAACCTGATCCCGCAAAGGGAGTGATATCTGACTTCCCATATTAGTGGGCCTGGTAAGTCTCTATGACGTACATGATACATTTATAAGAAGGAACATTCTAAAATTAAGCTTAATGTATTCTCATTCAATTCACTAAATAACTGATGTAACTTGAAGACAGTAAGCTACCCTCATCAGTTTTCTGTAACAGCTTACTAAATGTCAGAAAGAAATAGAAATGTTCTAAACTAGGACCCCACTCCTAATTCCTTACAAAATAAGTTAGAATGCATACATTTTATAGAAAAAAGCTTTAAAATGATGTAAATATAATAACATTCAAAATCTAAATTTCATTTGGTAGGAATGGTTAAGAGATAACACTCAGAAAGACAGCTAAGGTGCCGTGTTGAAAGCAGCTGAAATGTTACTGCCAGTACATGAAATCATTTCAGTAAGGAATTTACTTCAGAAATAGGGGCGAAGAATTATAGAATAATGCACAAGTCAACACTGTTAGAGCTAACACATCATCTACGCTAACAATGATGTACAGCAGCAAAGATAATCCAAAAATCTTTTATATTTGCTTTTGTATTATATCAGTAGATATATCTTCCCAATTGTATTTCAGATTTGTTTCCCTTTTTGGATATTAATTACCTGATGGATGGGGGAACATACCCAATAGCAATGTCAAGGGCACAGGGAAGCCAGGGAGATAAAATTTTGCCAGAGATCATCTACAAAACAAATTGTGTCTGTAAATGAGTAGGAGGTGTGGCCTGGAACCCTGAGAGTATGGAGGGGAGTGAGGCCAAGCACTTTATTGATGGTTCTGCTATCCATCAGCCCCAACAAGTGGCCCAGGGAGAAGCGTGGTTGCAAACATGCCTACTCACTGCAATCTCTCTCCTTTCCCTCAGGCACACAACTAACCTCTTCAGAGCTATCATGGTTAGAGCATTGTGGAGGACCAGCCTCCTGAGAAAGGACCACCTGAGTCCTGGATGAGAGCCTCCTGGGTCTCTTTGGGGCCAGAGAAATCCTGAAAATACACATCACCCATATATGTTTTGAGACATGCTTTAGATGTTTATTTTTAGAAGCCCTGCAACTACTTGAAAAATTGAATGTATTGCAGAATAGAGTTATGGCCAATGGTGGCAGAGTCTACATGAAGTCTCTGCTTCATGGTCTTCTGGGAAAAACCCTTCAACTGTTGGCTATACTGTTCAGTATAACTGTGTAGCTCATTGTGTTTTTGAACATGTTGGTGGTGCTGTCATGTATTCTGGACTATCAATGGAGCCTACAATTCAAAATTCAGATGTTAAAATATTTGCAAATTTGCAGAGAATCTTAATTGACATTTTTATGACATCCAAAAAGGTGACACTGTGATTGCAAAAAGCCCAAGTGATCCAAAATCAAATTTTTGTAAAAGAGTAATTGGTTTGAAAGGAGACAAAATCCCCAGCAATAGTCCATCAGGTTTCTTTAAAAGCTATAATTATGTGCCAATAGATCATGTTTGGTTAGAAGGTGGTAATCTACACAATTCTACAGATTGCAAGTACTTTGAACCTATTCCATGTAGACTAATAAGAGGATGTGTCTTCTTTAAGATTTGGCCTCTGAGTGATTTGGATTTCTACCTGAAGGCCGTAATGGACACAAATTTTACAATGATTAGCAAGCATTTATTCTTTGACTTGCTTATTGTCTCCTGTTCAAGTGAATTTATTATTGTCACTGAAATCATATACTTACCAATAAAATACTATTCAAAAAAATAAAAACCAAGTACTCCCAAATTGGGGGGGGGGGGCAAGTCTAAAGAAAGCTAATATAAATCAATTGAAAATGAATGCGCTAAGCCACATGCTGAGAAGAATTTGAAAAGAAATCTTTCTTATTCTTAAGAAGGAGATGAACTGCAATTTATGTAAAAATTCTTCTTAATCTTTTAAATTCTAGGGAAGGTAACAGTGGAACAACTAGTTTCAAATCTCTTCCCAGACACAGACAAAATCATAAAAGTAAAATATAGGAAACAATTCCTCAGTACTGAAAGTAAGGCATGTTGTCAACAAACAAGGAAGATTATCTGACCTATAAGGTAAAAGGATAAACAGGATCAGAAGATCTCACTAAAAAACAATTCAGTTTTCCCTGGAAGTACAGGGTTACAGGAAGAGAGTAAAGCAAATCTTGACAAGTTTCACCAGCAATCCCTAATAATGAGGGATGAGGGCAAGAGGTGAGTGCAGCAATGGATGGATCTGTGGATTCAGAGGCTGGGGCAGGTGGGAAAAGCAAGCCCTGGGTACAGCAGAAAACTGTGCAGCAACTCAGCTTGCTGCGCCTGGGTTCTCGATAGCAGAGTGGACGCATTTTGACCTGGAGAAACATTTCCTGAAATGGGGAAGGAGGCAGGACCCTCAATCTCACTCTGACAGAGCAGGAAGGATGGTGGAGAAAGATGAAGGTCACTCCTTGTGAAGGCACATTTGTACGGGCTCTAACTGCAGCGTATATGGAGCAGGGAGGCCCATGAAGCTCGCTCCAAGCTTTCTCTCGTCCAAAATTTTACCTTCTTGGCCATTTCCTCCCGATACATTAAAATGCATTCCCAAATTACAATAGAAATAATTGGGAACATTGTAGAGGGACAGCCCTCCAAAATGACAAGTCATTCTCCCAGTCTGGAGGGTAAAATCTCTGGGGAAGATCCTAGAGAAAGCTATACCCACCTTGTGTACTTGGAGTTAGTGGTCGGGCTAAACAAAATGCCAAATGTAAAATATCTGGCCTCAGGTACAATAATTTCAGCAAAGAGTGGAAACACAACTTCTGAGACAAACGTATAAATTTCCCCCCTTCCTGACCCACATGTGACCCCGTTCCCTCCCTACCCTATTCAGGCTACTGAATGATTGAATTGATAACATTATCCAACAACATCCAGTCCTCCAGGTTATCTATGAGGAAAAATTATTTTAAAAAACCGACTGGAGTCAGACAGCTTCTTTGCAATATTGAATGCCAAAAAAAAGGGAATCATTAATTTTTAAGGGAAATAGCTATAACACTGAGTCAGTAATGAACATAACACAGTATAGGACATAATACTGAGTTCTGTAACTCAGTAAAGTGTCCTTTCATATAGAGGTAACAGGAAAATCAAATATGCAAATCTTCAGAAGGTGTACAACCCATATACTCTACTCAGAAAAGTGACTTGAGATTAGGTACCAGTGGCCAAGAGGAGATGCAAATAAAGAAGTAACAGATGGAGATTCACTGGTATGAAAGGCCCAGAGACATGAACTAAAACACAACCAGGAGGAGGAGCTTCAAGACGGCGGAAGAGTAAGACGCGGAGATCACCTTCCTCCCCACAAATACATCAGAAATACATCTACACGTGGAACAACTCCTACAGAACACCTACTGAACGTTGGCAGAAGACCTCAGACCTCCCAAAAGGCAAGAAAGTCCCCACGTACCTGGGTAGGGCAAAAGAAAAAAGGAAAAACAGAGACAAAGAATAGGAACGGGACCTGCACCAGTGGGAGGGAGCTGTGAAGGAAGAAAAGTTTCCACCCATTAGGAAGACCCTTCACGGGTGGAGACTGCGGCTGGCGGAGCGGGGAAGCTTCGGAGCCGCGGAGGAGAGCACAGCAACAGGGCTGCGGAGGGCAAAGCGGAGAGATTCCCGCAGAGGATTGGTACCAACCAGCACTCACCAGCCCGAGAGGCTTGTCTGCTCACCCACCGGGGCGGGCGGCGGCTGGGAGCTGAGGCTCGGGCTTCGGAGGTCGGATCCCTGGGAGAGGACTGGGGTTGGCTGTGTGAACACAGCCTGAATGGGGCTAGTGCTCCACGGCTAGCCGGGAGAGAGTCCGGGAAAACGTCTGGAGTTGCCGAAGAGGCAAGAGACTTTTTCTTGCCTCTTTGTTTCCTGGTGCGGGAGGAAAGAGGATTAAGAGCGCTGCTTAAAGGAGCTCCAGAGAAGGGCGCGAGCCGCGGCTATCAGCATGGACCCCAGAGACGGGCATGAGACACTAAGGCTGCTACTGCCGCCACCAAGATTGTGTGCGAGCACAGGTCACTATTCACACCTTCCCTCCCGGGAGTCTGTGCAGCCCGCCACTGCCAGAGTCCCGTGATCCAGGGACAGCTTCCCCGGGAGAACACACGGCACGCCTCAGGCTGCTGCAATGTCCCACCAGTCTCTGCAGCGACAGGCTCGCCCCGCATTCCGTACCCCTCCCTCCCCCTGGCCTGACTGAGCCAGAGCCCACGAATCAGCTGCTCCTTTAACCCCGTCCTGTCTGAGCGAATAACACATGGCCTCAGGCGACCTACTTGCACAGGCAGGATCAAATCCAAAGCTGAATCCCAGGAGCTGTGTCAACAAACAAGAGAAAGGAAAATATCTCCCAGAAGCCTCAGGAGCAGCAGATTAAATCCCCACAGTCAACCTGATGTACCCTGCATCTGTGGAATACCTGAATAGACAACAAATCATCCCAAATTGAGGAGGTGGACTTTGGGGGCAAGGATATTTTTTTTTTTCCATTTTTCCCTTTTTGTGAGTGTGTATGTGTATGCTTCTGTGTGTGATTTTGTCTGTGTAGCTTTACTTTTACCATTTGTCCTAGGGTTCTATCTGTCCGTTTTGTTTTTGTTTTTGTTTTTTTTTTTTTTTTTAGTATACTCTTTAGTGCTTGTTATCATTGGTGGGTTTCTTTTTTGGTTTGGTTGGCCTCTTATTTCTTATTTTTAATTACTTAAAATTTTTTTTAAATAGTTTTTGTTCTTTATTTTAATAATGTTTTTATTTTAGTTTAGTTTAGTTTATCTTCTTTCTTTCTTTCTTTCTCTTTCTTTCTCTTTCTTTCTTTCTTTCTTTCTTTCTTTCTTTCTTTCTTTCTTTCTTTCTTTCTTTCTTTCTTTCTTTCTTTTCTTTTCTTTCTCCCTTTTATGCTGAGCCGTGTAGATGACAGGCTGTTGGTGCTCCAACCAGGCATCAGGGCCGTGCCTCTGAGGTGAGAGAGCCAAGTTCAGGGCATTGGTCCACAAAAGACCTCCCAGCTCCACGTAATATCCAATGGCAAAAAATCCCAGAGATCTCCATCTCAACGTCAAGACCCAGCTCCACTCAATGACAAGCAAGCTACAGTGCTGGACACCCTATGACAAAGAACTAGCAAGACAGGAACACAACCCCACCCATTAGCAGAGAGGCTGTCTAAACTCATAATAAGGTCACAAACACCCCAAAACACACCGGCAGACGTGGACCTGCCCACCAGAAAGACAGTATACAGCCTTATCCACCAGAACACAGGCACTAGTCCCCTCCACCAGGAAGCCTACACAACCCCCTGAACCAAACTTAGCCACTGGGGGCAGACAACAAAAAACAACGGGAACTACGAACCTGCAGCCTGTGAGAAGGAGACCCCAAACACAGTAAGTTAAGCAAAATGAGAAGACAAAGAAACACACAGCTGATGAAGGAGCAAGGTAAAAACCCACCAAACCTAACAAATGAAGAGGAAATAGGAAGTCTACCTGAAAAAGAATTCAGAATAATGATAGTAAAGATGATCCAAAATCTTGGAAATAGAATGGAGAAAATAAAAGAAATGTTTAACAAGGACCTAGAAGTAAAGAGCAAACAAACAATTAAGAACAACACAATACATGAAATTAAAAATTCTCTAGAAGAGATCAATAGCAGAATAACTGAGGCAGAAGAACGGATAAGTGACCTGGAAGATAAAGTGGTGGACATAACTACTGCAGAGCATAATAAAGAAAAAAGAATGAAATGAATTGAGGACAGTCTCACAGACCTCTGGGACAATATTAAACACACCAACATTAGAATTATAGGGGTCCCAGAAGAAGAAAACAAAAAGAAAGGGACTGAGAAAATATTTGAAGAGATTATAGTTGAAAACTTCCCTAATATGGGAAAGGAAATAGTTAATCAAGTCCAGGAAGCACAGAGCACCCATTTATGACAAAAACCCTCCAGAAAGTAGGCATAGGGCGAACTTACCTAAACATAATTAAGGCCATATATGACAAAAACCCCAGCCAACATCATTCTCAATGGTGAATTCTGAAACCATTTGCTCTAAGATCAGGAACAAGACAAAGTTGTCCACTCTCACCACTATTATTCAATATAGTTTTGGAAGTTTTAGCCACAGCAATCAGAGAAGAAAAAGAAATAAAAGGAATCCAAATTGGAAAAGAAGAAGTAAAACTGTCACTGTTTGCAGATGACATGATACTATACATTGAGAATCCTAAAGATGCTACCAGAAAACTACTGTGGGTAATCAATGGTAAAGTAGCAGGATACAAAATTAATGCACAGCAATCTCTTGCCTTCCTATACATTAATGATGAAAAATCTGAAAGAGAAATAAAGGAAACACCCCCATTTACCACTGCAACAAAAAGAATAAAATGCCAAGGAGTAAACCTACCTAAGGAGGCAAAACACCTGTATGCAGAAAAGTATAAGACACTGATGAAAGAAATTAAAGATGATACAGATGGAGAGATATGCCATGTTCTTGGATTGGAAGAATCAATATTGTGAAAATGACTCTACTACCTAAAGCAATCTACAGATTCAATGCAATCCCTATCAAATTACCAATGGCATTTTTCACAGAACTAGAACAAAATATTTCACAATTTATATGAAAACACACAAGACCCCGAATAGTCAAAGCAATCTTGAGAAAGAAATATGGAGCTGGAGGAATCAGGCTCCCTGACTTCAGACTGTACTACAAAGTTACAGTAATCAAGACAGTATGGTATTGGCACAAAACCAGAAATATAGATCAACGGGACAGGATAGAGAGCCCAGAGATAAACGCATGCACGTATGGTCACATTATCTTTGATAAAGGGTACATTGTATACAATGGAGATGACAGTCTCTTCAATAAGTGGTGTTGGGAAAACTGGACAGCTACATGTAAAAGAATGAAATTAGAACACTCCCTAACACCATACACAAAAATAAACTCAAAATGGATTAAAGACCTAAATGTTAAGGCCAGACACTATCAAACTCTTAGAGGAAAACATAGGCAGAACACTCTATGACATAAATCTCAGCAAGATCCTTTTTGACGCACCTCCTAGAGAAATGGAAATGAAAACAAAAATAAACAAATGGGACCTAATGAAACTTCAAAGCCTTTGCACAACAAAGGAAACCATAACCAAGATGAAAAGACAACCCTCAGAATATGAAAATATATTTGCAAATGAAACAACTGACAAAGGATTAATCCCAAAAATTTACAAGCAGCTCATGCAGCTCAATATTAAAGAAACAAACAACCCAATCCAAAAACAGGCAGAAGACCTAAATAGAGATTTGTCGAAGGAATATACACAGATTGCCAAAAAACATATGAAATAATGCTCAACATCATTAATCATTAGAGAAATGCAAATCAAAACTACAATGTGATATCATCTCACACCAGTCAGAATGGCCATCATCAAAGAATCTACAAACAATAAATGCTGGAGAGGGTGTGGAGAAAAGGGAACCCTCATACTCTCTTGGTGGGAATGTAAATTGGTACAGCCACTATGGAGAACAGTATGGAAGTTCCTTAAAAAACTACAAATAGAACTACCATACGACCCAGGAATCCCAGTACTGGGCATATAGCCTGAGAAAACCATATTTCAAAAAGAGTCATGTACCACAATGTTCATTGCAGCTCTATTACAATAGCCAGGACATAGAAGCAACCTAAGTGTCCATTGACAGATGAATGGATAAAGAAGATGTGGCACATATATACAGTGGAATATTACTCAGCCATAAAAAGAAATGAAATTGAGTTATTTGTAGTGAGGTGGATGGACCTAAAGTCTGTCATACAGAGTGAAGTAAGTCAGAAAGAGAAAAACAAATACTGTATGCTAACACATATATGTGGAATCTTAAAAAAAAAAAAAAAAAGGTCATGAAGAACCTAGGGGCAAGACGGGAATAAAGATGCAGTGCTACTAGAGAATGGACTTGAGGACTTAGGGAGGGGGAAGGGTAGGCTGGGACAAAGTGTGAGAGTGGTAGTCTATATATGGACAAGTATACACTACCAAATATAAAATAGATATCTAGTGGGAAGCAGTTGCATAACATAGGGAGATCAGCTCTGTGCTTTGTGACCAGCTAGAAGGGTGGCATAGGGAGGCTGGGAGGTAGGGAGATGCAAGAGGGAAGACATATGGGGATATATGTATATGTATAACTGATTCACTTTGTTATAAAGCAGAAACTAACACACCATTGTAAAGCAATTATACACCAATAGAAAATGTTAAAATAAAACATCTAAATGACTGGGCAAATAAAGTTATAAAGCAAGGTACAAATATAACTCTTGAAAGAAAAGATAATAAATTTAAAAAGAATAATATTTTAGCAATTCATTAGCTATCTAAGAAAAATTCCCAAAGTATACCAACAAAAACCTGAGAAGCGGAAAGAAATGTCACCCTGATAAATTCTTCATCTTAATAGATGACAGTCATTATGTACTATTTCATATTAATAACCTGAGAAAGTTTGTACTTAAAGATTTCAAAGAAATCATTAGTGAACTTAAATGTTATTCTTAATTCACAACATTACTGAATCATATATTTACTTACATTTAAGAAAATGAAAAAAGAAAAACCACAGACACTATATCAAGATAGAGAATAAATGAAACAGAGAAAAGGCAGAAAATATGAAATGAAATAAGAAAAGTAATAAACATATGTTATAAAAATAAATGTAAAGGAAATCTCATCTATTAAAAGGAAAGTTTCTTACTCGGGTCAAAACATAAAATCCAACTCTATACTGTCATTAAGAGATATACTCAAAACAAAATGACTCAGAAAAGGTAAGAAAAAAACAACAGACAACAACCCTTTTTTTAGATTTCATATATAAGCAATATCATATGATATTTATCTTTCTCTGTCTGACTTACTTCACTCAGTATGACAATCTCTAGTTGCATCCATGTTGCTGCAAATGGCATTATTTTGGTTTTTTTTTTTATGGATGAGTAATATTCCATTGTATATATGTACCACATCTTCTTTATCCATTCCTCTGCTGATGTACATTTTGGTTGCTTCCATGTCCTGGTTATTGTAAACAGTGCTGCAATGAACAATGGGATGCATGTATTTTTTTGAATTATGGTTTTCTCCAGTTATATGCCTAGGAGTGGGATTACTGGGTCATATGGTAGTTCTTTTTTTAGTTTTTTAAGGAACCTCCATACTGTTCTCTACAGTGGCTATACCAATTTACATTCCCACCAACAGTGTAGGAGGGTTCCCTTTTCCCCACACCCTCTCCAGCATTTCTTGTTTGTAGATTTTCTGATGATGGCCATTCTGACTGGTGTAAGGTGATACCTCATTGTGGTTTTGATTTGCATTTCTCTAATAATTAGTGATGTTAAGCATCTTTTCATGTGCTTCTTGACCATCTGTATGTCTTCTTTGGAGAAATGTCTATTTAGATACTCTATCCATTTTTTGATTGGGTTATTCATTTTCTTGATATTGAGCTGCAAGAGCTGTTAGTATATTTTGGAGATTAATCCCTTGTTGGTTGCTTGGTTTGCAAATATATTCTCCCATTCTGAGGGTTGTCTTATAGTCTTGTTTATGGTTTCCTTTGCTGTACAAAAGCTTTTAAGTTTAGTTAGGTCCCATTTGTTTATTTTTGTTTTTATTTCCATTTCCCTAGGAGGTGGGTCAAAAAGAATCTTGCTGTGATTTATGTCATAGAGTGTTTTGCCTATGTTTTCCCCTAAGAGTTTGATAGTGTCTTGCCTTACATTTAGGTTTTTAATCCATTTTGAGTTTGTTTTTGTGTATGGTGTTAGGGAGTGTCCTAATTTCATTCTTTTACATGTAGCTGTCCAGTTTTCTCAGCACCACTTACTGAAAAGGCTGTCTTTTCTCCATTTTATATTCTTGCCCCCTTTTCATAGATTAGGTGACCATAGGTGTATGGGTTTATCTCTGGACTTTCTATCCTGTTCCATTGATCTATATTTCTGTTTTTGTACCAGTACCATACTGTTTTGATTACTATAGCTATGTAGTATAGTCTGCTTCTTCCAGCTCCGTTTTTCTTTCTCTAGATTGCTTTGGCTATTCTTGGTCTTTTGTGCTTCCATAAAAACTGCAAAATTTTTTGTTCTAATTCTGTGAAAAATGCCATTGATAATTTGATAGGAATTGCATTGAATCTGTAGATTGCTTTGGGTAGTATAGTCATTTTCACAATATTGATTCTTCCAATCCAAAAACATGGTATATCTCTCCATCTGTTTGTGTCATCTTTGATTTCTCTCATCAGTATCTTATAGTTTTCAGAGTACAGATCTTTTGCCTCCTTAGGTAGGTTTATTCCTAGGTATTTTATTCTTTTTGATGCAATGGTAAATGAGATTGTTTCCTTAATTTCTCTTTCTGATCTTTTGTTGTTAGCGTATAGGAATGCAAGAGATTTCTGTTCATTAATTTTGTTGCAATCCTGCAACTTTACAAAATTCATTGATGAGCTCTAGTAGTTTTCTGGTAGCATCTTTAGGATTTTCTATGTATAGTATCATGTCATCTGCAAACAGTGACAGTTTTACTTCTTTTCTAGTTTGGATTCCTTTTATTTCTTTTTCTTCTCTGATTGCCACATCTAGGACTTCCAAAACTACATTTAATAATAGTGGCAAGAGTAGACATCCTAGTCTCCTTCCTGATCTAAGAGGAAATGCTTTCAGTTTTTCACCACTGAGAATAATGTTTACTGTGGGTTTGTCATATATGGCCTTTATTATGTTGAGGTAGGTTCCCTCTATGCCCATTTTCTGGAGAATTTTGATCATAAATGGGTGTTGAATTTTGTCAAAAGCTTTTTCTGCATCTATTGAGATGATCATATGGTTTTTATTATTTAATATGTTAATATAGTGTGTGACATTGATTGATTTGCATATGTTGAGGAATCCTTGCATCCCTGGGATAAATCCCACTTGATCATGACGTATGATCCTTTGAATGTGTTGTTGGATTCGGTTTGCTACTATTTTGTTGAGGATTTTTCCATCTATGTTCATCAGTGATATTGGCCTATAATTTTCTTTTTTTGTGATATCTTTGTCTGGTTTTAGTGTCAGCGTGATGGTGGCCTCATAGAATGAGCTTGGGAGTGCTCCTTCCTCTGCAATTATTTGGAAGTGTTTGAGGATAGGTGTTAACTCTTCTCTAAATGTTTGATAGAATTCGCCTGTGAAGCCATCTGGTCCTGGACTTTTGTTTGTTGAGAGTTTTTTCATCACAGTTTCAATTTCAGTGCTTGTGATTGGTCTTTTCATATTTCCTATTTCTTCCTGGTTCACAAAGGATCATAAGAGACTATTACAAGAAGCTATATACAAATAAAATGGACAACCTGGAAGAAATGGACAAATTCTTAGAAAGGTACAACCTTCCAAGACTGAACCAAGAAAATCTTAAGAATACATCATTTCTTTCATAGTGTTTTTACCCTCCTATGCTAACAAATAAAGTTAATCATTTCAATTATTGTATTTGCAAAATTTTCTGGAAAAAGCCTGTTTACTATAGGTCCCACAAAGACACCACATTTCTGATGTAGAAGAAGACCAATTAGATATAATTAAAATTGATGCACACTGCCTGTCTTATGGTCAGTCCTCCCACCATGCTTGTGGGCTCCATGTCTTATTTCCAGAGGACAGATAGTCCAGATCCTTTGGTTAATTAAGACTTTTAGGTTCTAGGGGTATGATTTCATGGTCTACATTCAATCCAGGGTTACTTTCTCTCTTATTAAGGATAAGATATTGTGTCTTTTGTGTTTTACTTTACTTAGGGTCTATTTCAATTTGATTTTGCCCTTGGCACAGTGACAGCGCTGCATATTTCTTACCGTTCTTACTATAGGAAGAGAAAGCCTTGGCAGCAACCTAAAGATAGTGCCTAGTTTGGATGCAATCATTCTGAGAGTGGAAGATGACTCTTTTCCTAATAATAATATGAATAATAACAACAACCAGTAAAAAGGAATAATAATATTGATAGCCAGTAATGCAATATAATAGTTTACTAACAACAGAAATAATTATTAGAAATAATAATGAAAGATGTATGTTGAATGAATGTACTAACAAATTTTATTACTGATATTCAGTGGATACTGGAGTATGAAGGATTATATGCTCCTTTTCTGTCTCTAAATGTCCCCTCAGTAGTCTAGAAGCATCCTTCATCTTGGGTCCACTTCACTGTCTGACAAGATGTGCTAGTGTTGGCTTGTTGAGCACCTGAACAGTATGTGCATTTTCAACTTCTGTTAGGAACATTCCCCCCTCATCTCTAGCTGGTAAAACTTATATCATGGTAGCTCTTCCCAGACACAATAAGGGATAATGTAGCTGGATGAACTAATAGATTTTGATTTCTTATTTGTTTATCAACCTGAGATTTTTTTTTTCCCTTTCTTTTTGTAGTTATGCACTATGTAGTTGCAGAGGAATTTCCTGTTTGGGGGAAAAAGTTCCCAGAAGATTAGCTCACTCACAAAGCTGAAAGGCTATTTTCCTTTAAGCATTATTCAAAAGAAACTAATTATCTTTAGAGAGCTAGGAGAATTTGCAATGACCTCTCAGGCTGAATTTGTAGAGGCTTCATAGGAAGATTTTTGATTCTTAGCTATACTTGTCTAATTTTTAATTTTAATAATTTTCTGTAACATAATAAAATAAGATTTATTTCAAAATATCATTACAGTTGCTCCTTGGTTAGCTGCAGTTGTGTATCAGACCTGGATTCTACATTTAACATCCATTGTCTCTGTTTATTTAGTTTTGCAATCCATACATGTAGAGTTAAAAAGAAAGTGTTCTACTGTTTGGACATATTAAGACTCAAGCTCATTCTCTGTCATCACAAATGGGAGAAATATCATTGAACATCTACTGGAAGAGAGAAACTGAATTCTACAAGTTCAAAGACCATTTTAGTAAGTGTGGTAGATATATTAGAAAAATAGAGGGCACACAAGCTCTGGAACAATTAGGGGCCTTCTGATTACCTGACATTTGGGGGAATTATTTCTTCAAATACACATATGTTAGACTGCTTGATATTTACCCTCAAGTTGCTCAGGGTCTCTTCTCCATTGAAACATTCCAGGGCTATATAGATAATTCTTCCTCTAAGTCAATAGGCAGATTTTTTTCCTGACTAGGAGAATAAGAATGATGTCTGTTTCCATAGGGGAGAATGGATAGGTTTATTGGCCATCCATTTATAATATTAGGGGTTCCTGGGCTCAGTGCTATTCAACTGTGACACAGATCCACTGTGTGCATAAGTATTCACCTGGGCACTCCTCCACATCAGCCCCACGGGTCTGGGGTGGGTAAGGAGAACCAGTGAGAACACAGTTCTCATGCTGCATACTGTGCTGTGAGTGAAAACTGTGTGAATCATCCAGGCTCATGCTGCCAGCCTGACCGAGTCTCTGGAGGGGTAGTCAGCTAGATCAGCACCTGCAATAGATGCTGTTGCTTAGGAACTGCTTGACTGCGTTACACATGAAACTCTAGAGAAGACAGATCTAACGTATAGAGACCAAAGGCAGCTCATTGTTTGCTTGGGACTGGGGTGGGGAGGACTGACTGGGAAGGAGGGAACCTTTTGAGGTGGTGACGACATTGTCAAAGTTCATCCTACTATAAACTTAAAATGTATGGCTCCTATTGTATGCAAAGTACACTTTAATAAAATGTGTTTTTAAAATACTTTGTCCTTATGTATATGTCTGAAAGAATGTGTGAGTAGTAAGTAAAAATAATTCACAAGTCAAAGGCAGTATGTCATCATGGAATATTCAACTGAAATGAGTTTGTCACCTTGAATAAGTCAAATACCTTCTCTATGTCCAAATTATTTAGAAAAGTGAAGGAAAAGTTGTATATTTCTTAAATTTTGACTAAACTAAAAAGCTGAGATTTAACATACCTACATTGAGCTCTTTGAAACAGAGTTTCATTTAAAAATTGGAATTTATAGTTGTTGTACATATTTTTAATTGTGAGTTTGCTTTCAGATAAATGTGTTTCTGCTAGAAGTTACTTGAAAATATCTGTACTGCCTTCTAAAAATCTTAAAGGAAAATTAAACTTGAGAAAACTCAAAATTTATGCAATGTTCTAATCTGAGCAACAGAAAAACAATAATAATTTCAATAGAAAATAGTGGTCCCATTAAAAAAACATTACATTCCTAATAAAGAAATACTATTATAAATATAGGAAACTCCCCCAAAGGTAAAGTTTTCATGGTGAAAGGGGTGACAAGGGATTGAGGTTTCTGATTTATAGAGAGACAAGGGCAAATGCTGAAAAATCAATAGAACCACACAATAAATACTTCTAACATAGAGCATGTATCCAAACTGGGGGAGAAATAGGATGAATGGGCAACATGCACAGTACTGAATTGTCTTTCACTTTGCTGTGTTCAGTTCTACAACATCAAAGAATATGACTTTCACCTTATACTGACACTCTTCTCCAATTTACCAATCAAGCATGAGCCAATTTGATTTACAGAAATAAGTAATAGTAGCAGAATAGATTGTACTTTTTTTTAATCTTCAAGCTCAAAAGTCAATTCCTCAGGAAAACCTTCCCCGACTTCTTGCCCCAGACCAGGGCAGGCCCCACCAGGTATACATTCTCAGAGCTGTTTGTGCTCTTCCTTTATAATATGAACCACTTTTACATCCCGGTGAAATTATTTTCTGACTGTCTGACTCCCCCATGGACTGCAAGATGTATTTTCACTCACCAGTGTATCCGCAGTACCTGGCATAGTGCTTAGGCATATAGTAAGTGTCCAAGAAATATTGGTTGACTGCAAGAATTATTTAACTAATTAAATATTATGCCACTGAAGTAAAATTTTAGTTGTTCTCTGCTATGGTGTTTGTAAAATTAAAAGTTACAATAACACTCCTTTTCCTTTTGATCTGGCTTTCTTTATTTTTAAAATAAGAAACAGAAAGCTTGGTTTGTAGTTGGTAACAGTCTTCTTCTACTGGAGAAGAGAAGACATGGGAAGAAAGATAGGCCTAATGAATAAAAAAAAAAAAAATTCTCACTGTGGCTACCAGATCTCTATTATTAAAAATTATAAAGTAAACCTGCTTAGATCAATATAATATACCACATCCCCAACTTCACCTGCTAACCTATCTCCAGAACTGAATTAAGAATGTCATTGGAAATAATACTATTACAATCATTTCTTTCTATAAAATTCATTCAGTGATTTACCATCTACTTTGTTTCCCACTGTAAATAGCACTCCAGGGTAATTTTTCTTGTGTTGATTAGACAATGGCACATGCACAGCTTTACAATGGTGAGGGTTGGTAGGGAAAAAATCAATATAATAAATACTGCTTTATTTTTTTCCCCTCCAGAATGCTGTCATTAACCTTTCTTTCTGCAAAACTCTATGGATTATTGAGGCTGGAATTATCATAGCAGTCACTAGTGACTAAGGCTCAGAAAAAGTAACTATTTTCTTGCCCCAGGTTTTATACTGAATTTATGGAAAAGCTGGAGTTGGAATTCAGATTGTCTAACACCCAGTTCAGTAGTATTGAGTGAAATTTAGTTGATCATGAGTCTTCTCTCTTTGTAGGGTTCTATATCTTCCTTCTTTTTCTTCTTTTTAGAATAGGGTTTTGCTTTCTGAAATTCTGCTAAAAAATCATGACAACCTGATATGAAAATCTAATGCTGTTATTCTGCTATATTGTCATTTGCTGGATTATTCCATCTGTGTATGAAAGGTAAAACCCAGGAAACTCATACACAAATGCACACACCAAAATAATTGGAGTTAAAGCCAGAAAAAAAAAGTTATTTTGAACACAAAATTTAAAGTAATAATAGGGCTTCCCTGGTGGCGCCGATGCAGGGGACGCGGGTTCGTGCCCCAGTCCGGGAAGATCTCACATGCCACGGAGCGGCTGGGCCCGTGAGCCATGGCCGCTGAGCCTGTGCGTCCGGAGCCTGTGCTCCGCAACGGGAGAGGCCACAACAGTGAGAGGCCCGCATACCGCAAAAAAAAAAAAAAAAAGTAATAACAAACCTAAGGCAAAGTGATGTTTCTAAATCCAAAATCTTCCATCACTCTTAGAGACATGTCAACTTTGTCAACTAGTGATCCACTTTATTGCCCTCAGATGTGGCGTAGGCCTGGGAACTTGTCCTACGTGTTTTACCAGGTGAATGGCACATTGAATCCAAGGAGCCACGAAGAGTTCAGGGAGCTCCACTGTAAAGTTCCAAATTAAAAGTCCCCAGGGTAACATAAACTCAAAACCACACAATTTAAGAGCTCCTCTTAAAAGCAAGACAGATCCTCAACCCCAGACTAAATTAGGACCTTCCTTTCAGAGATTTATGCTCTTAAGAGTCCTCACAATCAGGTGATAGAAGCAAAGAATGCATTTTAAGATGAGCCCTTACTCAGGGGACAGGACATCTGGTGGTTAAGAGCACAAACGCTGAAGACACAAATTCTACCTGGGTTCAAAGTCTAACTCTGCTTCTCATTAGACTTTCATCTTGGGCAAGTCATATAACTTCAATTGCCATAGCTATAAAACGGGTGTATTGATGGTACTTAAATTGAGAATTTACATCATAGAGTAGTGGGAAGGATTAAATTAATTGATACTTTAAAGCACTTAGAGTAACTGGGACCTCAAAGTACTGCATCTTTAGTGTTTGCTGAATAAACAAAATGATCTCCCTGAGAGCATTTAGGGGACTTCTTTTAAGGAAGTACCATCTCCATAGCTCCTGAAAGTGCCTCCAGTGGTCCTGTTTCCTCACACTGCTGTGACTGTTTGGAAAGCGTGTTCCTTGTTCCATCTCAACAGACAAGTAAGAGGAAGCTTGACATTTAAAGCTGAAATGCTGCCACATTACAATTAGCCAATGGGCCAAAGCTAATTTCTTTTTCTCTTTTTTTTTTTTCATTTTAACATCTTTATTGGAGTATAATTGCTTTATAATGGTATGTTAGTTTCAGCTTCACAACAAAATAAATCACTTATATATATACATATGTTCCCATATCTCTTCCCACTTGCGTCTCCCTCCCTCCCACCCTCCCTATCCCACCCCTCCAGGCGGTCACAAATCACCGAGCTGATCTCCCTGTGCTATGCGGCTGCTTCCCACTAGATATCTACCTTACGTTTGGTAGTGTATATATGTCCATGCCTCTCTGTCGCTTTGTCACAGTTTACCCTTCCCTCTCCCCATAGCCTCAAGTCCATTCTCTAGTAAGTCTGTGTCTTTATTCCTGTTTCACCCCTAGGTTTTTCATGACATTTTTTTTTCTTAAATTCCATATATATGTGTTAGCATACGGTATTTGTCTCTCTCTTTCTGACTTACTTCACTCTGTATGACAGACTCTAGGTCTATCCACCTCTTTACAAATAGCTCAATTTCGTTTCTTTTTATGGCTGAGTAATATTCCATTGTATATATGTGCCACATCTTCTTTATCCATTCTCTGATGATGGACACTTAGGTTGTTTCCATCTCTGGGCTATTGTTAATAGAGCTGCAATGAACATTTTGGTACATGACTCTTTTTGAATTATGGTTTTCTTAGGGTATATGCCCAGTAGTGGGATTGCTGGGTCATATGGTAGTTCTATTTGTAGTTTTTTAAGGAATCTCCATACTGTTCTCCACAGTGGCTGTATCAATTTACATTCCCACCAACAGTGTTAGAGGGTTCCCTTTTCTCCACACCCTCTCCAGCATTTATTGTTTCTAGATTTTTTGATGATGGCCATTCTGACTGGCGTGAGATTATATCTCATTGTAGTTTTGATTTGCATTTCTCTAATGATTAATGATGTTGAGCATTCTTTCATGTGTTTGTTGGCAGTCTGTATATCTTCTTTGGAGAAATGTCTATTTAGGTCTTCTGCCCATTTTTGGATTGGGTTGTTTGTTTTTTTGTTATTAAGCTGCATGAGCTACTTATAAATTTTGGAGATTAATCCTTTGTCAGTTGCTTCATTTGCAAATATTTTCTCCCATTCTGAGGGTTGTCTTTTGGTCTTGTTTATGGTTTCCTTTGCTGCACAAAAGCTTTTAAGTTTCATTAGGTCCCATTTGTTTATTTTTGTTTTCATTTCCATTTCTCTAGGAGGTGGGTCAAAAAGGACCTTGCTGTGATTTATGTCATAGAGTGTCCTGTCTATGTTTTCCTCTAAGAGTTTGATAGTTTCTGGTCTTACATTTAGGTCTTTAACCCGTTTTGAGCTTATTTTTGTGTATGGTGTTAGGGAGTGATCTAGTCTCATACTTTTACATGTACCTGTCCAATTTTCCCAGCACCACTTATTGAAGAGGCTGTCCTTTCTCCACTGTACATTCCTGCCTCCTTTATCAAAGATAAGGTGACCATATGTGCGTGGGTTTATCACTGGGCTTTCTATCCTGTCCATTGATCTATATTTCTATTTTTGTGCCAGTACCATACTGTCTTGATTACTGTAGCTTTGTAGTATAGTCTGAAGTCAGGAAGCCTGATTCCTCCAGCTCCGTTTTTCGTTCTCAAGATTGCTTTGGCTATTCGGGGTCTTTTGTGTTTCCATACAAATTGTGAAATTTTTTGTTCTAGTTCTGTGAAAAATGCCAGTGGTAGTTTGATAGGGATTGCATTGAATCAGTAGGTTGCTTTGAGTAGTACAATCATTTTCACAATGTTGATTCTTCCAATCCAAGAACATGGCATATCTCTCATCTATTTGTATCATCTTTAATTTCTTTCATCAGTGTCTTATAATTTTCTGCATACAGGTCTTTTGTCTCCTTAGGTAGGTTTATTCCTAGATATTTTATTCTTTTTGTTGCAATGGTAAATGGGAGTGTTTTCTTGATTTCACTTTCAGATTTTTCATCCTTAGTGTACAGGAATGCCAGAGATTTCTGTGCATTAATTTTGTATCCTGCTACTTTACCAAATTCATTGATTAGCTCTAGTAGTTTTCTGGTAGCATCTTTAGGATTCTCAATGTATAGTATCATGTCATCTGCAAAGAGTGACAGCTTTACTTCTTCTTTTCTGATTTGGATTCCTTTTATTTCCTTTTCTTCTCTGATTGCTGTGGCTAAAACTTCCAAAACAATATTGAATAAGAGTGGTGAGAGTGGGCAACCTTGTCTTGTTCCTGATCTTAGTGGAAATGCTTTCAGTTTTTCACCATTCAGGACGATGTTGGTTGTGGGCTTGTCATATATGGCCTTTATTATGTTGAGGAAAGTTCCCTCTTTGCCTACTTTCTGCAAGGTTTTTATCATAAATGGGTGTTGAATTTTGTCAAAAGCTTTCTCTGCATCTATTGAAATGATCACATGGTTTTTCTCCTTCAATTTGTTAATATGGTGTATCACATTGATTGATTTGCATATATTGAAGAATCCTTGTATTCCTGGAATAAACCCCACTTGATCATGGTGTATGATCCATTTAATGTGCTGTTGGATTCTGTTTGCTAGTATTTTGTTGAGGATTTTTGCATTTATGTTCATCAGTGATATTGGCCTGTAGTTTTCTTTCTTTGTGACATCCTTGTCTGGTTTTGGTATCAGGGTGATGGTGGCCTCGTAGAATGAGTTGGGGAGTGTTCCTCCTTCTGCTATATTTTGGAAGAGTTTGAGAAGGATAGGTGATAGCTCTTCTCTAAATGTTTGATAGAATTCACCTGTGAAGCCATCTGGTCCTGGGCTTTTGCTTGTTGGAAGATTTTTAATCACAGTTTCAATTTCAGTGCTTGTGATTGGCCAGTTCATATTTTCTATTTCTTCCTGATTCAGTCTTGGCAGGTTGTGCTTTTCTAAGAATTTGTCCATTTCTTCCAGGTTGTCCTTTTTATTGGCATAGAGTTGCTTGTAGTAATCTCTCATGATCTTTTGTATTTCTGCAGTGTCAGTTGTTACTTCTCCTTTTTCATTTCTAATTCTATTGATTTCAGTCTTCTCCCTTTTTTTCTTGATGAGTCTGGCTAATGGTTTATCAATTTTGTTTATCTTTTCAAAGAACCAGTTTTTAGTTTTATTGATCTTTGCTATCATTTCCTTCATTTCTTTTTCATTTATTTCTGATCTGATTTTTATGATTTCTTTTCTTCTGCTAACTTTGGGGTTTTTTGGTTCTTCTTTCTCTAATTGTTTTAGGTGCAAGGTTAGATTGTTTATTCAAGATGTTTCCTGTTTCTTAAGGTAGGATTGTATTGTTATAAACTTCCCTCTTAGAACTGCTTTTGCTGCATCCCATAGATTCTGAGTCGTCGTGTCTCCATTGTCATTTGTTTCTAGGTATTTTTTGATTTTCTCTTTGATTTCTTCAGTGATCACTTCGTTATTAAGTAGTGTATTGTTTAGCCTCCATGTGTTTGTATTTTTTACTGATCTTTTCCTGTAATTGATATCTAGTCTCATGCCATTGTGGTTGGAAAAGATACTTGATACAATTTCAATTTTCTTAAATTTACTGAGGCCTGATTTGTGACCCAAGATATGATCTGATCTATCCTGGAGAATGTTCCATGAGCCCTTGAGAAAAATGTGTATTCTGTTGTTTTTGGATGGAATGTCCTATAAATATCAATTAAGTCCATCTTGTTTAATGTATCATTTAAAGCTTGTGTTTCCTTATTTATTTTCATTTTGGAAGATCTGTCCATTGGTGAAAGTGGGGAGTTAAAGTCCCCTACTATGAATGTGTTACTGTCGATTTCCCCTTTTATGGCTGTTAGTATTTGCCTTATGTATTGAGGTGCACCTATGTTGGGTGCATAAATATTTACAATTGTTATATCTTCTTCTTGAATCGATTCCTTGAACATTATGTAGTGTCCTTCTTTGTCTCTTCTAATAGTATTTATTTTAAAGTCTATTTTGTCTGATATGAGAATTGCTACTCCAGCTTTCTTTTGGTTTCCATTTGCATGAAATACCTTTTTCCATCCCCGTACTTTCAGTCTGTATGTGTCTCTAGGTCTGAAGTGGGTCTCTTGTAGACAGCAAATATATGCGTCTTGTTTTTGTATCCATTCAGCCAATCTGTGTCTTTTGGTGGGAGCATTTAGTCCATTTACATTTAAGGTAATTATCGATATGTATGTTCCCATTCCCATTTTCTTAATTGTTTTGGGTTCGTTATTGTAGGTCTTTTCCTTCTTTTGTGTTTCTTGCCTAGAGAAGTTCCTTTAGCAGTTGTTGTAGAGCTGGTTTGGTGGTGCTGAACTCTCTCAGCTTTTGCTTGTCTGTAAAGGTTTTAATTTCTCCATCAAATCTGAATGAGAGCCTTGCTGGGTAGAGTAATCTTGGTTGCAGGTTTTTCTCCTTCATCACTTTCAATATGTCCTGCCACTCCCTTCTGGCTTGCAGAGTTTCTGCTGAAAGATCAGCTGTTAACCTTATGGGGATTCCCTTGTGTGTTATTTGTTGGTTTTCCCTTGCTGCTTTTAATATGCTTTCTTTGTATTTAATTTTTGACAGTTTGATTAATATGTGTCTTGGCGTATTTCTCCTTGGATTTAACCTGTATGGGACTCTCTGTGCTTCCTGGACTTGATTAACTATTTCCTTTCCCATATTAGGGAAGTTTTCAACTATAATCTCTTCAAATATTTTCTCAGTCCCTTTCTTTTTCTCTTCTTCTTCTGGAACCCCTATAATTCGAATGTTGGTGCGTTTAATGTTGTCCCAGAGGTCTCTGAGACTGTCCTCAGTTCTTTTCATTCTTTTTTCTTTATTCTGCTCTGCAGTCGTTATTTCCACTATTTTATCTTCCAGGTCACTTATCCGTTCTTCTGCCTCAGTTATTCTGCTATTGATCCCATCTAGAGTATTTTTCATTTCATTTATTGTGTTGTTCATCATTGTTTGTTTCATCTTTAGTTTTTCTAGGTCCTTGTTAAATGTTTCTTGCATTTTGTCTAT